>NW_027526361.1:107721898-107831898 GCF_048455015.1 Haemaphysalis longicornis
ATCACCGAGCCCGAGAATCAAAGCCATGGAGGAATAAAAATGCATCAAAGCAATCAAAGCCCCTGAAAGCCAAACGATTTACCACCACGAAGAGAATGTAAGAAAAAGAAAACATAAAACGCCAAAAAATAAACAAATTACTATTATCATCATCAAGTTTATATTTATGCACAATTTGATAATAACAAATTGTTGTTGTCAAATACAGTGAAGTATCGTAAAATTTAATATTGCATCATTTTCGTCACCTACAAGTAGGAAACTGAGGCTTTAAAATTGAAGAATTCCTTCAGTCTCATTGGCTGATGTTCAGGTCACATGGTAGACAACAGATTTGAACATGGATTTGAAAATGCCGCAGTTCTTTCTTGATGGCGCAGAGCCCAACTACCAGCACAACGTAAACGGTTAAAGTTTGGGCAGAACCTAACTACGTTTTGGCCGTTGCCTGTCCGTTATCAGTCAACAGACAAGCGATACGCCCAGCAGGGCGTGTGCAGGGCGTTGTTCAACGCAAGGTGAGCGACAATTATTTCCTAGACACGAAGCACGTAACAAGCGTGAGCCCTAAACACAAAAAACGTGCACCAGTCGCATTGCGCGTGAGTACCTCAGCCTTTGGAAACGCGCTACTGCAAATTATGCGCGAACAGCGTTAGTCAGAGCGGTCTGTGTGCAACCGTGGCAAACGTGTCCTGTTTTAACCCATTCCCCCTTTTTTATAAAATATGTCACGGCTTGAACCAAGCTTTAACGCTATCAACGCCTACTCCAACTACTTCGCAGATTTTGAAGGAGGTCTGAATTTCTGTATGCGAAACGAACGACTACTGCGAAGCCTTGAGATTTCTGGGATGTCATCTACTTAAAATGAGGCGCACGTACGGCTCTTAATTTCGCGAATTCCTGAGGCTGACATTGCTGTGCTGGCGTGGAAGCCTACTGCACAGGGTACCTAAGGCCAGCCTGAGAGTTCGATCCCTTAGTGGCATTCCTGTGCATCAGGTACACCAAGGGGAGCGCCTAGGTATTTTCTGCACACAGTCACCGTAAGTGCGGCCTAAAGTGGCTCATACGTTCATTGCGTAGCCTTCTATTCGTCTTTGAGGGGTAGGTAACAGCACTAAGAAGCAACAGGTATTAATAAACTTGGCCCGACGGGAAAGAAAGCTGGGTTAGCGGGCATATTGAGGCTTGAAGGAACATACCCCG
Organism: Haemaphysalis longicornis; assembly: GCF_048455015.1. Taxonomy (NCBI): domain Eukaryota; kingdom Metazoa; phylum Arthropoda; class Arachnida; order Ixodida; family Ixodidae; genus Haemaphysalis; species Haemaphysalis longicornis. The sequence continues at coordinate 107,723,111 of NW_027526361.1, forward strand.
GTGTTCCAAAGCCCTTAGGTAGATCGTTGGAGGATTAGCACCCAAACCACTGTATTCGTATGCAAGCAATTCATTAGTGCCATTGCGTCGCGTTCGTTCCTGCAACAACTTTGCTTTCCCAAATACCATCTTAAGGTTCATTTGATACACACGTTTCTAGCCTATCAGGCACCCCAGCTACCAGGAGATGTTGTTTTGGGAGCGTAGGACATCAAGCCACTGCTGGGAAGGCATAGAATGGATAACTTCCCGTTGCTACTTAGCAGCACAAAAGGTCGAGGTGTGACAGCCCAGTAATGACTGATGGGTGGTGGTGCTGTTCAACGGTGGCTCAGGCCATGCTCCCTTAAGGAGGAAAAATGAATGTTTCGACAAAGCTACGTTGCACAGAAATGGACAGTTGCACATTTATTTTCTCTTTTCATTTTGTGAAACTTTGCAGTATAAAATAAATATAGGTGCACTCTGTATCCCCAAATGAATCTGAGCAGAGGGCCGTGGGGAACCATGAGTTGTCTGATTTTTCCCTTGAATTGTAAAAGTTAGTTCATTCATGCACCTCCCTCTGCAGAAAAACGAAACAATAGTACTGAAAAATAGTATGTTCTTGAAACGGTTATCAAACGCTGTCAAAGAACCAGCAGCGTCGAAAATAACCTGTAAAAATTGGATATGCAGGACACCAACACTGTCCAGAGTCAACAGCACGCCCCCACCCGCCTCCTCGAGAAAATAAACAACTAATTTAAATCTGATTGGATTAAACTGGCCTGGAGTGCATTTCTAGGGGGCAGGGCTGGGTTGCAATCTGCATCACCAGAAATTGAGTACTCGAGAAATTGAATAAAGACATTGCAGATATGCCTGGCATGATTCTTCGAATAAACAGACGAGGCATTTAAGAATGAGGTATAAAAAAAGACAGCTGCGGCGGTGAACATAGTTTGGGGCAGTATGAGCAAGGTCCAGGGTCAGAAAGGAGTATTGCGGGTTGTCGGCAATGGCCGGAATGATTGGTCACCAAATTAGGATTTCTAGGCTGGATTCTTGAAAGATGGGAAATATGTATACTCGGTGTATACTCAGTTTCTGCTGCTGATGTGGCTGAGCGGGCACCAGCCAGTGAGGAAGAGGGGGCAGACATGCCCATACGCATTTTTTCTCTCCATTCTGCCATGTCGAGGACTGCTTTTTTTTTTTTTTTTTTTCCTGCGCGTTGTGGATGCACACCTCACATTTTCATTGCATAAAGCAATTTGTTGCGATGACAGCTGGGGTGCTGCCTTCCCCCTGAGGCGGTTCAGTTGGTTCATTCTCGGGTCTACCTAGGCCAGCCTGCCTCGTCGAAAGGCACTGATGCGCTCGTCATAACATATGATGTTCCTGGGAGAGGTGGCGGGTCGTCTGTGGTCAACAGAGCGAACTTCTGACAGTTGTCAGTTTAGTGCAGCATTTCCATAGTAGTGAAAGTAAAAAAAAAAAAAAAAGAAGAAAACTCTGTGCAGCTTTGTATCTTTCTCATTCTGCTGATACTGCAACGAAGCTGACTTCAGGAACTCATGTTTACTGCGAGGCAACAAAATATTGGGCTCTGTAGGCATTGCTAGTTTTTGAACTCTTGCTCGAACAAGTGCAAGTGAGGTAGATCATGAGTGCGAAGGAAAAAGTGATAAAATGTACGTTTTATTTAACCGCTTTGTTGTTGCTTGTTTTCTTGCTACAAGGTTGTCTAAGCAGTCCAGGTGTTTTAAATTGTGGTTTCAGACAGCCATGGCGCCGCCGGCGAGGCCATACCAGGGCTCAGCTGAGTCGCCGATGACAGGGAGCGATGACTGCCTCCCACTGGATTCGTTTCAACAGCAGCTCGAATCCAACCCTGCCGCCAGTGAGTCAATGAACATCGTGAATGCGTGAAAAAAAGGTTCTAAACAGCATATGGGCACAGAAGGAGCACTCTGACTCCTATAATATTTGTTGCGTTTGGTGCAAAGTGACAAGAAGTGATACCAGGGAATGAAATACCAATATTAGTTCACAATCTTCAAAGCTGCGGAGTTTGTGCACTTAACACTGTTGAACGGAATTAATGGGGAAGAAAACAGTTGGCAGAAATATTAAACCCAGTAATCGCCAGGGGGGAGTAAACACATTCTGCGGGGATACTGCAACGCCAAAGTAAAAGTAACTTAAGATATGTGCAATGAAAAAATTTGTATTCGCCTTGACTCTATGGGTTTGGGAGCATTACAGTGAACTCCCACTATAACAAAATCACTTTATTCAAAGCTTTTTACGGTCCCTACTGCAGTATAAAAACAAGAGGCTGGCTTGGCTTTTAATGAAGTCCCGCTTGTAACAGTGCCATTTTCCAGTACTAAAGAATGGGGGTTTGCTGTATTTCATCGTGGCGATATAATGTCGATATCTGTAATGAAAAGCCTAGTGCTACGGCTGCAAGGATACAAAAGTTCTACCCATTCCACACGTACATAAGTAATGACATTAAGTGTTTAAGGCCTTAAGATACCAAATGACATTATTTGGGCGGGCCGTGCTACATGCGAAAACTTAAAGGCATTAACCTCAGGGTTCGCACAGGTCCTTGAAAACCTTGAAAACCCTTGAATTTAGAAGTGTCAATTTCAAGGCCTGGAAAGTCCTGGAATTTTTAAAGGGTCCTTGAAAACCCTTGATTTTTCTGGAGATAACCAATGGCCCTGCCTTTTCACAAGAATTTAAAGTGTTTGTCGTGGATTTTAGGTGCTAACAAATGTAAAGAAACATTGTAACAATGAAGATTAAGTGTATTGCGTGAAATGACAAGTTTGGTGAATTTTTTTATTACCAGGCAACATTGGGAGCAGGCACTTGTCAATGTAATCCATGTCACTATACAATCCAGTGAAAGCCAGCTTCTGTTCCCTATCTTGCATCTTCCATCTAGTCTGTGGACGCTCGCTCCTTGCATGTTTGCTGTGCCTCATACGCTCCATCTGCATTTGCTTTTACGTGCAAATCGTGGACGTGCACATTGTTCATCCTGCCTTGCAGCAACACTTGCGGATTTAATTTCAACTGATACTTTGCTGACAAAGCAGGAGATGCAGGCAACATTAATGAACTTTTGAAATCAAACAGCCTGAGCAAAACACCAAGAAAAAAGAAAAACCTTTAACTACCAACCATGAAATAAAAAATAGAGCTGGGGGAGCATTCACGAACCCATTAGCGCCTATCTAAATGTGCACTAATGTGCTTAGGTATTGTGCAATAAAAAACGTTTGCATTGTGTTGAAAAAGTTATAAAATAATCCCTGATAAAACATTAGACGGGGACCTAGAAAATTTGTTTTCTGGTCCTTGAAAGTCCTTGAAAACCCTTGAATTTTTGCTTTTGAAGCCTGTACGAACCCTGATAGGGTAGGCAGGGTGGTGATAATGATTAAAAAGAGAAATGCAGTCATATTTTAGAACTAAAAAATGGTGTGAGCCGTTTCTAAAAGCGGCTGCAGCAACTGCCATTGCCAGCCAACGGCAGCCAAATCCAAAAAATTCAAAATGATGAGCAAGTCGATGTTTTGCCTTTTGCCTCTGTTTTAGTGAACTTCGTCTTCTTGAGAACTTCACCACCAAGAGTGCACAAAAAATCGTCTTATTTCTAAGTTCACCTACATTTCCACAGCAACACTCTGATGCTGAGAGTTTCGTTGTTTTCATTTGGTGCTCATCTTGTTCGAGAGTGGGCATATTTAAGGTGTTCGTGAAAGCGAATGAGTTGTGCGGAACTCCTTTAACCAAAAATGACATTAGAATGAATGGCATTAGATTTTTGCGTGTAGCAGCAAATTAATGGCATTAAAACTTAAGGCATTAACGCAGCCATGAAGAGAAAATGCAAGTTGGTTTTATTCGAAAGATTTCGTGTTTTATAGTGCCCCCAGCGCTTGTCCGGATACAAACGGTGCTTTATGCACTGAGAAATTAAACAATTTAGGTTAAAATTTTGATTTTCCCACTCAATCGTGCGTTTTCGTGGTCCCAAGTGACATCACTGGAACCGACCGCTCTGCAGCCTAGAGTACCTTCATTCACGCATCCGCCGTACAGGGTAGAGACACGTATACGCTGGCGGCGCCATTTTCGGTTGCTCGCTCGCCGCCGAAGCAAGTCATTGTGTCAAAACCGCGCTAAAATTATCGCCGCAACGTGGTTTACTGAAGAAGTTTGAATCATATTGTCTGTTTCGCGTTGCTAGGTCTCGTGGGAAACGAAAAGAGTAACGCGTTGAGCCCGTTGGCCCAATTGCGGCGGCACGGGACCGTTCAAAGGTTGTCTCCACCCTGTACAGCGGTGTTGGTTTGTTCCCGCGTTTCTTTACGTTCCGTAAACTAGATGGCGCCACCATACCGTGGCAAGCGTTTGGTTTGTTTTTGCCCGCATTTAAACCTGGCTTGTTTTTGTTCTGGGAGAAAATATTCGTTCCCTAAAACAGTGCTCGCTCGACAAATGGGGTCACGTAAGACACCGTTGCTTGCGTCAATCGGCCAGTGTCGTCTGAGACAACCCCAAGCCCCGTAGTGCTGTGCAGCAAAACACTAAGCATGCTGTGCGCAGTACGAACAGCAGAACGCATCAGTACTTCTATGTTTACATGTGCTTTCGTAACTTCCACTGTTTGTCCCATCATTCTTATTGCTTTGTAAAGAATGTGCCCTAAATTTAAGCGCAAATCGCTCGTTCGTCTCGTTTGTAAGTTCTACCTAATTTGCGTCTGCTTCTGCCAGCCTCCGCCAATCGCAGAGCTTAGCTCATGTGACGACATAGGTTCTGTTGCGGGAAATGAGCTGGTGGGTCGCATGACCATTCCCGTTTTTCCTAATTATGTAGCTTATTTGAGCGAAGTTTACGTTAAAAGTGGTGTCAGTATGATTCTAACGAGACAATCTTTTGAATGAACCAAACTTGTGTTTTCTCTTCATGGCTCCTTTAAGCACTTAGTGTCATTTTTCGTGTACGTGTGGCACAGGTATTATACAAGTAAGTGCTCACAGTCTTGTCTGGGGCGTTGTACGAAATTATCCGCGCTCTATTTTGTAGTTTACGGCAATTCCAGGAAATGTTCTGTGCCAGATCAACTGGAATTCGCAAGTTACTTAGTTACCACAAGCAATTTACTTCCCACGTTACTGCTGTGACGTAAAAGTGCTCCAGGGTCGTCAGCTTGGCGCCAACCAATGCTTTTTAAATGTGCCTGCAGGCAAAAACCAGAGCTTTTCCCGGGGGTAGGGACATGGTCGTGACACGTTGCAACATTCGCGCATACATGCAAAAGGACAGCACTGAGGACTGATGTACATTGTTGTTACGAAATGTAAATGTAGAGGGGGCCTTTGTTGACTCTTCCCCTATAGCTATTGCCTAACTGTTCACAATGTGTGAATCCCACCATTCTAGGCTGTCAGTCCTTGATTGAACCCAGAAATACAGAGACCTGTATGCAAAGGTATCAAATGTTCATTTCTGTGAGGAACATTTCGTTTTTGCCTCGGAGTGTCTTCTAAAGCTGATTTAAGTGTTCACTGCCCCCCCCCCCCCTTTCCCCCCCTCCCACCTTTCCCACCCCGTTCTCCTTCTTATTGAATACTTTCAAAACGGCAATATTAACACTTGAGGTCCGTTGTCAGGCCATGCCCATCAACGCAAGTCAGCTGTAGTGGTTTTTTTTTTTTTTCACTGCGCCATGTGTGCAATTTTTGTAAACATGATGCGCCATATCTTGATGGATAAGTTAAACTTTGTTTGTTGAAGTTTTCTTTATTTTGCACTAGGGTGCAGCGCAATGTTCAGCCTTCTGGATTCCGGAGCATTTTCACGTGTGCACTGTTTGTTTGTTTATTTATCATAGTACCCACAGCGCCTTTTCAATTCATTAAAGTAGGGGGGGAGAAAGTAGAAATTCGTTCTGCAAAATACAGGCAAACAGAAATATCATTTAAAACATAATGGCAAGCCAGAACCCGGCATGGTTAACGGGCTATTTGGAACGAGCCATTTTTTTTCTACAAGCTCCCACACTGAAGCAGCAAAGACTATGCTGTTTGTAGAAATAGAAAAAGGACAAGGAGCAGGAAGGATACGGTAATTTTCTGTGAAACCTGGCCGGCGAAACACTGTCCTGCACCGAGGAGAATGCTTCGAGCGGTTTCACACAGTGCTCAAATATTGGCAAACGAGTTCCAAGCAAAATGCAAAGGAAAAATTAAATATCCTGCGAGTTTTTCTTGTACGTTTGTGTTTGTGTTTGTGTTTTGCTTCATGGCACCAGAAACTGCCAAAGTGGTTGCGGACCGGAACGGCCGGAAAGTGGGTGAAAGTTCCGGACTGCGAAGGGTTAAGCCTACATTGTGCACCCACTGTCAATGCGAAAGTATCTGCTCCCCTCAATTTCCTGACTCACCCCCTTGCCCTAATATCTCTGATTGGATCTGCGTATGCTTAGAATATGCCACACTTGGCGTTGAACAGAAGCTTTCCAAATTCCGTTGCCTTCAATGTGGCAAGCTTCAATCATTTTTGGCTGCTCAAGCTACCCGACATGTAGACTGAGAAGCTCAAGACAGCTTTCAGCTCGACGTTAGTGTGTTCTAGGGGGAAGGAGAGTGGCTCTGTCAGCCAACTTTAAAGCCGGTCACCCTTATTTAACTGGTTGCAGCGGCTAACCGGGGCAAAGTGCATTTTCGCACTCTTAGTGGGGTTTGTATGCTGCAGGCTCTGCCCTCCGAGTTTATGCTCGCCTGCGGCCACGCATGGGGGGCAAGGCCTTCACCAACCCGGCTATTCGGCCGAGAGATGACACCACGGTGGAAACGACCACCGCCACTGGTGAACACCAGCAGCAGAGGCGCTTCACCTTCACGAAGGTGGGTGTTATGCTTGGCTTTTGCACTTTCGTTTGTTGGTTGTGAACATTCGTTGTGCTGTAATATTGGTATGTGGGCGGAAGGTGGCATCTCTGCTTTTGAAGCCTGGCAAGTTAACCCTGTAAGTGAAAAATTTACGCTGTGGAAGTAACACTTTATATTTATAATAAACTGTGCCTTGTATGCCCAAGAGTGCAGTTGAATGAACACAATTGCTGAAGGTATAGTATGGGAGCAGAATGTGTAGAGTTGCCTACCTTGTGTGACACCTTCCCTAGACGCAGAGCGAGCAGTTTAATTGTTCCTTGCGAATATTGTGCCGTAAACTGTTTACCGAGTGTTGTATTCCACGAGTGCTTTTGGATATTTCGTTTTAACAACCTGTTTGCCTGATACATGCAAAAAAGCACCGTATAATGTGTGGTTATTGCTTACAACATACTTTGGTGATTTACAACGTACCTTAAATTTGTATTGACCTAGCCTCAAAATGCTAAAAAGACAAATCTATAACCACCCAAAATCGTCATTGGCCTATAAGCCACTCCCGAAATAAGCAAGCCGGGGGTGATGTTGAAATTTGTTATGGAACCTGCCGCGGTGGCTCAGTGCCTAGGGCGTTGTGCTGCTGAGCTCAAGGATGCTGGTTTGATTCCCGGCCATGGCGGCTGCTTTTCTGATGGAGGTGAAAAGCAAAAGCTCCTGTGTGTTCGAGATTTCAGTGCACATTAAAGATCCCCAGGTGGTCAAATTATTCCGGAGCCCTCCACTACGGCGCGCCTCATCACCTGCGCTGTGCCGGAGCGTTAAACCCTATAATCAATCAATTGACCTCGGATCTATTATTCGTCTCTGTATAATCGCTAACCGCACCGAAGAAAAATTGTACATCAATACAGACTAGTGGTACACATTTTGACTGACTTCAGGAAAGTAAGCAGCTTGGCAGTCAGAGATGTTTGATGTGCAATATAGCCAATACCTATCGTGTGGGTTATCACAGCCTTAAACGAATGTTCTGCCCGCTAAACCACTGGACTGTAGGAGTGTAGCATAGTGGTGTGATCCAGGATTTGTTCGTTTTGCCGGAAAAAATATCCGCGCAAAAGAAAGGCTATGTCGCAAAATGAACTAAGCCTGCAACGTCTTCCTGTATTCATGCATAACAATGTGTGGAGTTCAGTGTCGCGAATAAACTCGCCATGACAACTGATGTCCATTTTTCTTCTTCTCCCCAGGTGTTCCCAGGGGCGAGTGGCCAGGAGCAGGTGTTCGCAGAAACCATGCGGGCCCCCCTGGATGCCTTCGTTGAGGGCAAAAATGTGCTGCTATTCGCCTACGGTCCCACTTCCAGCGGGAAGACCCACACTATGCAGGGACCACCAACAGATCCGGGAATCATACCCAGAACCTTGGACCGGCTTTTCAAACTGTTGGGATCCCAGGTATGTTAGTGCTTTTCTTTCTTCCTTTCTTTCTTTCTTTTTTTTTTTTTTTTTTCCTACCGTTCTTGGAGTGCACTAATATTTGGTGATTGTGAGCCTGAGTTACAGCTCTTGCGCAGCAGGACTGGATATAATGCGGGTTCTTTAAGTGCAGATAACTTTAGGGGCTCGCCTTGTCGTTGTAGCTCACTTGCTGGATCCAAGTAGAGCCACACGGCATGCCGCCGTCGTGGCGTAACCCAGAGGCTTCGAAAACCAAACGGTTTATATAGTCATAAGCATTCGAAACTTGGGAACTGCTGGCGCTTGTCATACACCTCCCCGTTGTTTAGCACAAAGAAGACTGCTGGTACATTTGGGGCGAAATATGTGTAATTAACCAGCAGCACCCGCGTTCATTTAGCTAGGAACGCTCTTTGGGTTTGTTTTCACGATAGTAGGTGAAAAGAAGTGGCAGTGCGATGCCGGCACATGCGAAAGGAAAAGCAAACACAAAGAGAACAGAACTCCCACTGGTGCAGTTTCAGCCAGAGGGCGTGCGAGCGCTGCGAAACTGGGAAATTTGAAATGCATTGGACAAGCCTCTATTGAATTCCTTGGGAGAGGAATGAGGCAGGGCGGTGAAAGCGTGATGAGTGGTAAGAGTGAGCGGATAGCAGTGCCACAGCCCATTGTGGCGAATTGCTGCTCTGCACTTCCAACAGCTTTCACATTGAGTGGAATGGATTTTTGAGGGGGGATGCAGCTTTCAACTTCGGAAAAATGACCAAAACATCGTTTTATTATTATTATTTTTTAAAACTGCATATTTGGCTTCTATGTTTCCTATTCTGTGCATCTGTGAAGTTTTTCCGCTGAAAGCTGAAAAGCGTCGCAAAGTGGCATAAAAAAATACTTTTGCCAGGCGCAGTGACAAAATATCAGTCAAAAAAAGGGGCAATTTCCGGAGCGCTGTTTCTCCGCAACGGTGCCAAGGGGTGCGGCCATTTTGATATAGTTAGATTGGCCGAGCGATTGTCTTTCCGGTTGCGCTCATGTGTTTCATCTTTGTTGATTGGCAAATGCACCCATGGCAGAAAAGAAACGACGCACAAACGAAGCTAGAAATAGATGCTGAAGCGCTATTGGCCCTCCGGTCGGGGCACGCTAAAATGACCCTCCTGATTGGGTGTTGCTGCGGCAACGCAAGATGGCAGCTGCTTGAAGTCGCTACTTCGCTCGGCCAAGTTTCTGTTCAGTCGGTGGTATTCAACATGGACGTTATTGCTATGGCAATGCCTGAGATCATGGGCCAAATTACGGAAAGTTGTGTGGGTCAAAAGGCGGAGGTCTACGAACACTTCGTTGTGGGCATGACTCTACCGTCGCCAGACCCTGGAGGGTGACACGCGGAGGGTGGCACGAAGGGCGGTTCGCGAAAAGTGAACTTTTAGTTGGATTTGCGATGTTTACACGTGTAGTTATTGCTATGTTTGACAGTGGGCTTGCTGGCCTTGGGAAAGAAACGGTTGACGCGTCAAAAGCTACAGCACACACGGCATTGCATGTTGCTTGTTGGAGCATCACCTGACTGCACAACCAGTTACAATTATACGGCAGTAGTTATAACTAATGACGTTAGATTTAATATTAAAAGCAACCTGATGAGCCTTATCAGAGATAATCAAAGTGTGATATGTTGTGATCAACGTGCGCCGTGATGCGCGCAAGCCATATTGCCTTTTTTGAGCAACGTTTCCTGTGCACTTCTATACTCGGTTACAACTCAAGAATGGCAACTGAAGTTGCAGCTGTGCCTCATTACCGCAGCCGGATGTAACTCCGCGCGGCGCAAGTGGTGCGTTGCTGGCAATATTTTGAGCATGTCACAAGCCGTTTGCGTGATTTTTCGCACTTAATATGCTTATAAACCATTTCAGGGACAACAAACTACGTGAGAAAGATCATACGATATCATGCATTCAAAACAATCTCTTTTCAAAACGCACGCGCGCGTGCGTTGTCATCCGGGTCCGTCGCTTCGGCGGAGTGACACCGAGCATGAGCTATTGCCGTTCTTAACTTGTTCCCGAGTATAGCAATCACACAAACGGGTCTTAGTTCGGAATAAAAGCCTGTTCATAGTGTTAGAAATGTACTTTACTGTTGTAGCATTTAACAACTTGAATTTTTCTGGAAATTATTACAGTCTACGCTCGGTACAGCGGATCCGGCAACAACGGACTTTCGGTTACAACAGACCATTTCTGTTGGTTTGTCTGGTACCCATGCATTTTAAATGGAGTCCACTCCGCTCACAACGGACCCGGCTAGAGCAGACTATCGGCTACAACAGACTAAATTTTAGGCGAAAATTGTTTCGACTGAACGTTTATAGCGGACTTCCGCGGGGCCGGCGCCCGGTGTGCTTTTTCGTTTATTTTGGCAAGAAAACTATTATGTCTGGCAACATTGCTGGCAGCCGGGTCGTTGGCGCAGCCAAGCCAAGCCAGTGGCTTTTTTTTTGTGCGACCAGCGGCATGAGCGGCAGGGTAGCTGATTTCACTGTCGGATAAATTAAGCGTAATTAACGCTGTTGAACACGAGGAAAAACTTGCTGACATCGCCAGAAGTACAGGCCTTTCTAAGCACAGTGTCCGCTGTACCATCAAGAACAAGGCCGCTGCCGATAAACGCGACTCCGGTGAGATTGAAAACAGGGCAATCGAATACTCGAAGTGGTGCACTCGGAGGCGAGTCTGCCCTCGTTAGTTTTTTTATGTAATAAAAAACTCGGGTTCAGTGAAGTTCGGCTTTTATTATTCCCACGCATGCATCGTTCCCATTCCGTTCGGTGAAAAAGGTAAGAAATGCCTCAAGTAGGGGTTGTTCCCCATCCATTGTGTGCAATCTGCCGGTAACCGTGCGCAGTCCAACTGGTCTAACTTTCGATTTTACAGCTGACCGTCATCAGATTTTTTCATTACATCTGTTTCAATGACCAGAATAAAATCGCTAAAAATGTGGAATCTGCCTTGAGGGAACGTCAGGCAGCGATCCGATTTGTTTGACGAACGGTTTCGGGAAAACCTGCCTCGTTGTGAGGGGATTTAAAAGAGCCTAGGTAATGCTGATGGGCACGACTGATGTTTTATAGCTGGTTTATAATTGCGCCTAGTTATATTCTTGCGTTATTTGCTCAGCTTATCTTGCGTCTTTACACGCTTGACCACATGCGCTAGGCCTTTCCGAAGTGCCGGTGCTAAGTTTTGGAAACGGTGTTTACGCGATTCTTTGCCCTCGCGCGAACACTGTGCAGAGGTGCTGCAGGCGTGTAGAAAGAACAAAGTGTATATACTATGCATGCAATATCGGTCAAAGTACTCATAGCCCCCCCCCCCGTCGGATACTGCATACTTCGGCTACAGCGGACGTTTTTTTCCGGATTCAGAGGGTCCGTTGTAACGGGCGTAGACTGTAGTACCAATGCGTACATCAATAGTTTTGCATATGGCTGCACTGTGAGGAATATCAGATGCCCTGAATCTCAAGAGTACTAAAAAAATGTGCATGCATTGAAGTTGGAGTTGTGCAGAATATTACACCAAGCTTCTAAGTAGCTCATTTGTATCCTTACGGTATGTAAATTTTTGGAAATGAAACCATGCACGTACGAGTAGTAAGTTTCTGCTTTAGGCGAGGTTATAAATACAGGGTTCGCACAGACCCTTGAAATCCTTGAATTTGATAACATTAATTCAAGGGCCCTTGAAACTCCTTAAATATAAGTGAGCTCCTTGTAATCCTTGAAAATTTAGTGGACTTTGTTTCAATAAAGCAAATGAACGACGTATTTACGTAATTTGTACTGATTTCAAAAACGCGTTTACTGAGGAATGACCGCGAAAACAAGTAGCCTTGACAGAAGAGCAATAGCAGCAAGTTTAGGTTTCGAAACCGGCAGCGCCTGCGTCGTCTGGCAACAAATGCGAGCCAGAAATCCAATCCAATCCAACGCAAGTTGTATCAACGGTCGGTCGGTATGTGTCTTCCAGACACCATACGGTCGGTACTCGGTCCTACTTTAATTTGACAGGATGCCAGGCGGAAAGTGCAAGTTTCAGTCCAAAAATAATACGGAGCACGGGAGTTACGAGAGTTATGGGCTGTGATGAAACTTCTCCTCCTGAGCCATGGGCAGGCCTCAGTGGAAAGAGGTTTCAGCATCAACAAGCAGGTTGCGGTCGAGAATTTGGCAGAGCTGTCGCATATTTCTCAATGAGTTATCTGCGAGGCTGTGAAAAACCATGGCGGCCTGCTGAATGTTCCAATTCCAAAAGAGTTGAAGGCGTCAGTGCGCCAAGCCCGGCATAGGTATGCCGCATACCTAGGCAAACAAAAGAAACAAGCACTGTCACGGCAGGCAACTTCAAAGAGGAAAGAGCTCGAGCAAGAGCTCGATAAGATGTAAGGGAAGTGCCTGCTGGAATCCGCGGACCATTTTTCGGAAGAAGCTGAAGCGAAAAACAACCTCACCTACTTAGTCAAGGCAAACAGCTTCTGTGGAAAAAGAAATCCATGCGAAAACTGCACTGCTTTCATAAGTATTGTAAGCAAATAAAATTTTGCTAACACTCCTTGAATTTTGCCCATTTTCATCCTTGAAATCCTTGAAAAGTCCTTGAATTTTCAGTCAAATATTCTGTACGAACCCTGTAAACATAAAAGCAGCCAAAAGTGCGTTTTCAAATTTAAGTAAAAAAAAAGTGCTTCACTTCATGCCATGGTGACAACACTGCATAGGGAAGTTGTCCATTGCAATACAGGCAACCAGCTAACCTGCTTTGCATTGAAAGCCACCTCTCCCCCAAAACTCGACTATGTACTCTTCACAGAGGAGCTGAAAATGATGTTTTGTAGAAAGAAAAAGGCTGCAAAAGGCACTGCAATTTAAAGAAAAGGCTTTCCAGAAGCCCCGTGTTCAAAAGTACACGAGAGGCTACAACCCTGATGTCTTTTGATGGGTGAAATCCATGTTGAAACTTTGGAAGCCATTTTCTCAAAACAGAATTTTGTGCCACCTGCTTCGCTTGTTCCGGTGATTATTTCGTGACCGCTCGGTCTATTTTGATTCCGTCTTTCGCGTTACATTCCTTGATGAACAGTTCAGGTCGTGACACTTTGTTTTCCAGATTTACTTTTTGTGCATTTTTTATTCACGTAGGCGTTCAGTCTACATGCCTGTTGTACATTCACCTCTGAAAAACTACTGAAAACTACTAAAAAAATTGTGTTGTAAATAAAACAAAAACCAGCACTGTCACGACCTCGTCCATTCATTTGGGAATGCAAAGCACTTTGAAGATTTCTATCGCGTTTTATAAGCCGCTGAAGCTCGGTACAAGGTGAACAGAAAGACAGTTTCATAAATAAGAAAGTTTTCAAAATATTACTGGAATTTTCATGGTGTTATCGCAGAGGCGTTATAGTTGCTGTGCCAATTTTCATCAAAATTCTCAAATAAAAAAGCATATTTTGAAAGCCATGACCCCCTTAATGTGGCATTTGTTTGAGTGATAGTAAACAAAGAACACTTAAAGGGACCCTGCAACACTTGCCATCGACTACTAGTAATGTATTTTGGGATAAAGTCTATTGTCCCAGAAATCTCCTCCCGTAAGAATTACGAAAATCCGTTCACAATTAACGAAACTACGCGCGATGAGAAATCGCGCATAATCGTTCCCTCTCAACTCGACCGCGGACGACGCGACGCCGCCCCCCTCTCTCCCGGAGAGGGGGGCGGCTCGCGGCGTTCTCTTCGGCGGCCTTTGATATATCACATGCCGGGTAGTTTTCTCCTTTTTCTCCGCAACGCGGAGGGGCCTATTTCCGGTCTGGTGCCACAAAAAAGCAGGCATGGGTGCCTGCTCGCAAGTGCGCGCTCGGGCTGGTAGGGCGTTTTTGAAGCAATAAACGTTTGTAGTCGAGTGGTCCCGTTGAAAGGGAAGTATTGAGCTCATCACTCAAACTCCGCGCGCACTCAAAACACAAGAACGGCAAAACTGTGCCTACAGGTTCAGGCATAGAAGAGGTTCGTACACAGTGATGACGACGACGGAAATGGGAGAATCTAGCCGCGAAGTTGACCAGTGACAGCCGATCGGGCAGCCATGGCCTATGTGACGTCCCTTAGGCCATGCCAGGGGTTGCATAATGAGGACAACTGAAGAGAGAGCGGTTGGTTTTTCCGCGTCTTTCACATCTATTTGCGCTCTCACCGCTTCACGTGCACGTGTAATATTTGGCTCAGGTATTCCTGGCAGTGCAATCTAAACGTCGCACAGGTTTACTTGCACTGCTCAAAAAGTGTTGCAGGGTCCCTTTAAAAAGCACGTACATGGGGCCTTGGTCTGTGCATCTTTTGGCTATTTTGTTTTTAGTATTCCCCCCTGGTGTCGCGTTATTGGCGGTTAGCGCTACCACGGGCGGTGCTGCGAAGCACGTCTCCGTGACATCAGCTTAGGTATTCTCGCATTTGTTGTCTGCTTCACTCAAGCTTGCTCTCCCTGCTGTTTCTTTGCACGCGGTTGACTTTTGATGCTTGTCCGCACCACATTTTGCGTGTGCGTAACTCCATCATAATAATAGACTTAAAATTGCATACACTAGCTCAAAGCGCGATTCAATGTACAGTTTTTGTTACCGCTACGGAAGAAACATTGCCGGCATTGCACCATTACTTGCAGAGTCCGCGCTGTGCGGAGCACAAAGAGTCGGACCTAGGCATCGGCTTGTGTATCGAGCAATCTTACGAACAAAGCGAACAGCCAGCTGCTAATAACTGACAACAATAAAGATGCAAGACGAAAACAAATTTCAAGCCTTCAGGGTTGTCGGCTTGGCCAGAAGGCATCGCGATTCTAGGTAATCTTGTGCAAGGATATTGTTAAAGGAACTCTCCAACACTTTTCTTTGAGGTACTTTTCCAGCTTTATGTCTGTTCATCGTGTGATGAAGGCAAGGACAAAAATTTCAGCGAATCGACAATACTATGTGGCAATATTGGACAGTAATCTCGCTAAGTGAAGATGGGCGACAATGCCAACTGGAGGTGATCAGTTCTCAGTTCTTGCCTCCCGCGTTACACTAGGTCAAACTTGGCGTGTTGGCCTTCAGATAGGAAGTGACAGGGGGAGGGGTGGGGATTCTGATTAGGTGCTGGGGGCCGCAGGTTGCCGACCCCTGCACCAAAGCATCAAAATGGGCGATTTCCAGCGCAGCCACTGCTGCCCCTCACACGTGGAGTGTAGCAGACGACAGCGGCGTGAGTCCCAAAGCTAACGTCGGGAGCCAGGGGGCGCCACTCAAACATCTCGCCGCCAATAAATTGTCTGCACTGTGCTCCTTATTCTGCTTGTGGGTTGTCCACGAATTTTCACACTTGCTCGAAGAGGTTTGACAGTGGTAGAGCCACTACGAGTGTTGTGTGGGCGTGAAACGCTCGGGATGCCATTGCGGCCGCAGCCAAGTGTGTCGGAGTTTCACCTGTGTCGATCACAACGCTCTGCTGCTCGCTCTCTCTCCCAGGTCTCTGCAGGTGCGGCTGTCCGACCAGACCGCTTCGAGGACGTCGTTGCCCTCGGCCCTGGTGAGGAGGCTGCCGTGCTGTCCTCGAGGAGCGAGTTGCTAGGCGAGAAGGTTGCACGCAGTGCGGCCGACTTCAGCACCTTCCACCTGCCTGCTGGCGACAGCCAGGATGATTCGCTGTTCAACTCCCGCTTCAGTGACGATGGCCGAAGCAGCATGGGACAGGTGCTCTTTACACCATGTTGTATTCCTGTGCATTGGGCTGTGCTGTGCTGTGTATTGCAACCATGAGGCAGATGTAATTTGAAGGATAAGAATGGGGTGGAGTGCATTCGGCAGGCATTCTCGGATAATGAATGGCAGACTACCATTGTCCCTGAAGAAGAAAGTGTATGGCAGCTGCATCTTACCGGCACTCACCTACGGGGCAGAAACTTGGACGATCACTAAGAGGGTTCAACTTAAATTGAGGACGACTCAGCGAGCAATGGAACGGAAGGTGATAGGTGTAACATTAAGGGACAAGAAAAGAACGGAGTGGGTCAGGGAACAAATGCGGGCTAAGGACATATTAGTAGAAATTAAGAAGAAATGGACGTGGGCAGGGCATGTCATGCGCAGGCAAGATAACCGTTGGTCATTAAGGGTAACAGAGTGGATACCGAGAGAGGGCAAGCGTGGCAGGGGGCAGCGTAAAGTTAGATGGGCAGATGAGATCAAGAAGTTTGCGGGGACAAATTGGTCGCAGGTAGCACACGACCGGGGTAATTGGAGATTAATGGGAGAGGCCTTTGCCCTGCAGTGGGCGGAGACAGGCTGGTGATGATGATGGTGATGGTATTGCTGTGGTCGATGCGTGCGCACGAGCTTTGTGGAGTTAGTGGAAAGATTACGCACGTATACAGCAACGTCAGCGTCTTTTTAGAAGTTCTAACCCGATGCGCCGACTGTCTAGGGCATTTTGTAACCAAACTGAAGATCTTATTGGTTCTAGCTTTAAAGGAGGGCGTTTTTCTTTGCACATTGAATAGCGCAGCCACAATGCAGGGTATTTTTTAGTGAAACGGAAGGGGGGCTGCCGGAGGGGTGTATTCATGGCTGTAGGTGCTTGAAAAGCTTCAATAGCCATAGCTGGTTGAATATTGCCTGAGGTTTTGCCCAGCTTGCTTCTGCTTTGTCTGCCATTGGGCAACACAAGTGTTGCGAACAAATTTTTGGCGAAGCTCCTTCTCCCCATTTTCTAACAACAAATTGCACGTTTTACAATTGAAAGCGTGTAGTTTGTCTGCTTTGAAGTGCATTTTGTGACGTAGGCGGGTATGTTGTACACTGAAGCAAGAAGCATGTCCCTGCGTTGCAGCAAAGCCAAAGCCATTTCGCAATACAGTAAAACCTCGTTACAAGAGACACTCAAGGGACCCAAGAAACGTGTCTCTTGTAAACAAGGTCTCTTGTATGCAATGTTGCTAACATGGCAAGCATAGGAAAACCAACCAAAATGCTTTCATTCAAATGTCTCTTATAACCAAGGGTCTCTTGTAACAGTGTCTTTTGTAACGAGGTTTTACTGTACTTGTAAAGCGTGTTTACCGTGGCCATCAAATGGCATTCTGCGAACAAAACGTAATTGCAAACACCGTTCAACGTCTCCAACATTTACACCTGACAAAGCTGCCAATGGTCACCTGGTTGCTTCCCTGCACAGGAGGTCCTCGTTTGGCTCTCCTTCTACGAGATCTACAATGAGGGGCTGTACGACCTCCTCGTCCCACCGTCCACGACGGCCTCCGGCAAAGCCGCTGGTGGCGGCCGCCGCACTCTTCTCAAGCTCGGCGAAGACCGCGCCAAGCGCTCGTTTGTGCGCAGCCTGGTGGAAGTCCCTGTGCGCAACGCAGACGAGGCCCATCGCCTTCTCTGCCTGGCCCGCCACAACCAGAGTGTAGCCGAGACAAGCCTGAACCGGAGCTCGAGCCGCAGCCACTGCGTGTTCACCGTGCGGCTGGTGTGCTCCCTGGCTGGTGGCCAGGGGTGGCGCGTAAGCACCCTCATGCTCTGCGACCTGGCCGGCTCGGAGCGGCCCTCCAAGACTGGCACGGAAGGATTGCGGCTTCGGGAGGCCGGCCGCATCAACAATTCGCTCATGGTGCTCGGCAGGTGCCTGGAGGGACTGCGCCAAAACAGGGACACTGCAGCCAAGCAGGTGCCGGTGCCCTTCCGGGAGAGCAAGCTCACACAGGTAGGGAAGGGGAGCTCATTTGTGGATGGAAGGCTTTGTCTGGGCGGCTCTCGAGTGGTGGTTAATTTTCTTGTTGGAGCATGCGGTGGCACAAAAGTTGGGTGGGTATTAAAGGGGCCATGCAGACGCAACACAAGCTTGCTTCATTCGAAAGATTGCCTGCTTAGAATCGTACTGACACCACTTTTAACTTGCACTTCATTCAAATAAGCTGAGGGATTTGGGAAAAAAGAGAATGGCCATGCGACCCACTAACTCATTTCCCGCAACAGAACATATGATGTCATATGCCCAGCTGTGCGATTGGCTGAGGCTGGCAAAAGCAAACGCAAACTAGGCAGGGCTTGTAAGGTTGCTGAACGAGCAATTTGCACTTGAATGTCGTGCATATTCATTTTACAGCAGTAAGAATGGTGGGGCAAACAGTGAAAGTTGTGAAAATACACGTACACAGAGAAGTACCGATGCACACTGCTGTGCATCGGTACACCATGTGTGTCATGTCACGGTTTTGGGACTGTCGTCATGCTGCCAGGGCGCGTGGGGATGGTGAAAGCCTCTGCCAGTCTGGGCTCGCTCGTGCGCGCGTCCAGACCGACAGCGGTGCGACAGGAATGGTGACGTCACGGGTGCCCTCCTGTCATGGTGGCCGCTCAGCGTTCGTTTTGTCAAAACCGAAACTGAAAGACGCCGTAAATGATTGTTCACGCTGCGATCGACAGTCTAATGTGCCATTCTATGATTAGTGGGCTGGTAGGCACGCATATCAGCGGAAAAAACACAACACGAAAATTTTGCGTCAGTACTTCTTTGACCCTTTCGCTGCCACTGACGTACCGGTACGTTTTCGCATTTCCCCTCCGCAGTGTCACTGACATACCGGTATGTTCTCCATTGTGCGTTCAAAAATTTGTGCCATAGAGCAAAGCGGGCGTGTCTGGACTGTTTGCGCCGTCTGTCGAATCTTTCTAGTAGCTCGTATTTTCATTTGGTAGCTCTCTGCGACAATATATTGAGGAGCGTGGAGCGACCGCGCCCACCCTTCGTTGCTGGGGGGGGGGCTTGGTCGCTCCGCGCACTGTACTCTGTCGGAATGAGTGAATATGCTGTTTGCGCGCGATTACGAGTGCAAAGGTTGTTGTGCTATCTGCAACGGGTTTCTAGGTTTTTTTTTTTTTATTATTATTATTCTCTTCCCGCGTCTGGTACAGCGCGCCGTTTCCTCTCCAGTAGACCGAAACATGACTCAATCGCGGCTTTTGCTCGCTCATTTCTGCGCGTTGTGCGGGCTGCTGAAAGTGCTCCCTCCATGCGCGCAGTTACTTTCAGATGGCTGACCATGCGGGGTCTTTGACTGTGGACAGGAGCAATGGTTCTTTGATTTGGATCCAAACACGAGCCGCGTTCGGATTCGGACTCCAAGAGTTTCTTATCCGAGGAAGGGGTGCGAGTTCCACAGCATCAGATTCTGATGTTGAAACGGTGGAGTCGTCGTCCCGGAGCCTGCACGGTAAACTGAAAATATCTGGAAAAAAGGCGATTTCTAACACCCCACGCTCTTTCCTTTCGACGCGATATGTTCCGGACGCTATCATAGGCAAATAAATCGCTACGTTCTTTCCATCATATTTCGGAGACCAAGCCGACATTGCGGTGGGTCACTGCCAGAAACACCCGACAGTGAAAGCGTTAATGAACCAAACTTGTATTTGTGTTCGTGGCCCCTTTAACTCTACTGCGAGCGCAGTTGGTGATGACGCCCTCCTATTTCTGGTGCCGACAGGTGATGCAGGCCTTCTTCACCACGGGCGGCCACATCTCTCTAGTGGTCAACATCTGCCCAGCGCTCTCCATGCTCGAAGAGTCGCTGAACGCTCTCAAGTTCTCGGCTATCGCGTGCGAGGTCGTCCCTGTGCAGCTGGAGACGCGGCGCGAGCGCTGCGACCGAGCCGTGCGCCGTATCACCGAGCTGTGGCACCGGTCGAGCCTTGGCGAGGCGCGGCGCGACTCTGACGTGGCTGTGGCGGATGTCGACAATGTCCCGTTGGATGAAGGCGACGTGGAGGAGCTCTTTGACACCATTGAAGTGCTGGAGAAGGAACTGGCTGAAACCCAGGCGAAGCTCAAGTGAGTGTGGTCGACGAACTCGTGAAATGTCGTAGTGGAACCAGCTGTGTAGTCACTGACGCAGAGTTTTATACTAATTTGTACTAGGGGGAAATGTGGCGCTAGTGTCCCGGTGAGCTGTGCTTCATTAGGTGAGCATGCCATCAGGCACCAGGTAGGAATGTTCCACTTGCCCTTGGCATAGATCGCCAACGAGCTCAAAGGTTGCCTGTGGCCGCAAAAAAGCAACAATATTATAGGTAAAAGAATATTTACAGCTGTTTCGACAGTAGAAAGCGGAGTTTCAAAACGGTCATTTGTCAGAAATTGCTTAGTAGCTCCGTGGAAGATGAACAAGGAAAAAATCCTGGGCCATCTCCACTAACGTCAACCTGGGGAGGGGCGAAGCATGCAGTGTATAAGTGTATTCTTGGCGCCTTGGCGTTTTTGCCTACGGAGATGAAACCGTTTGGGGGTAGAGTTATAAAGCTTTGCTGTAAAAGTATCTTGTCTGAAGCACGAAGCTTTGCAGCGCGAGGCATAAACAAGTGTCCCAGTGTTTTAGTACCGCGACTGCATGAGATGAACACCGATTGCGACGACGACAGGAGATGCCAACAGCCCCAGCCCCTAAGGGGCTTCGCTCATAAAAAAAAAGTTACCACCTTTTGTTGATTTTGGCTTCAAGGGCGAAAAGAAGCCATGTGGCTAGCTGAGCCAGGCAGGAGAGGAACGTTGCTGGGTGGTATGCTACAGATTATCCTCTATTATATGTTAAGGAAATAGTTGTATAAAACTCTTGGCCACTGTGCTGGGACGCTAACATCACGAGGCAAGTTGGGGGGTCTGGATTGGCTAACCTGTCGTCCCGCTAACATTCCACACTGAACGGCTGTGTTGACACTGTACCGAGTCAAGCTGAAAAAGAATAACATTAATGTTAAGGCAGCAGTGGACTTGCAAATGTGCAGAAAATGCATTCACCATCGTGCTCACAACTGCTAGTGTTCGCTTCAACGGCACACAAAGCAAGAAAAGAACTGAGGGGTAGGAAAGAATTGTTCATCGTGCTTTATATAGTAGTAAACATTCTGTTTCCCCAGGAACTGAAAATGTACGACATCAGTGATTGACTCGCAGTGTAATGTAATTTTTTTCACCAGTTAACTCTTTCGTTACGGTGGAAAACGGCCGATTTTGAGTGCTTGCACATTTTTTTTCACTTGAGCTCTTGAGGCTTGCTTATGCATGAAATTGTAGCTTATACATTGCTTTTCCAAACGCATAACTGCAGTTTTATGAAAGGTACAATTATTTACATTTTATTGGTCAAATAATCAGAAAAAAATGCACAAAAAAAGTATACACACAACGTGTATAGGCGGTTGTAGTGAGCCTAAAAATTATTTTAGGAATTCTGAGATATGCATATTGTTCCTACGTTCCTTGGCTATGATTTAATTTATAAATCAACGCTGTACACAAAGTTTTGGGTCTATGCGCACCTGTCAACCTAGCGGAACTGACGGCTGCACTGCTCCACGAAGCCACTCGAGGATAAGTTGGTCTCTCTAAAATATGCATCCAAGCATACTTCTTTGTGTCCTGACACAAAATCCTTCTCTCTTCAACTGTAAAAAACAAGAAAAAAAATATCCGGTGCTCTTGAGAAGCGTCGGGCTTTGCTCCGCAGTGCTAATCTGATGCAAGTGCAAGGCTATTTTGAAGGTGATAACGCAGGTGATAATGGAGCACGTGGTTCAGACTGCTGCCTTCTGCCGGTCTTCCCCATATCCAAACTTGGAAACTTCACACAACTCTCACTCTTTCTGCCTTTTCTGCCTTTTTTCCCACCTCATGCCCTCTGCAAGCAACGGCAGTCACATCAAGGTTCTGACTGAGAAGCAAAAACTACGCTTTCGGCAGCAGGGAAAAAGAGAATCCGCCTCGGTGCGTCCGGGAGGGGAGCTTTTTCGTGTGGTCCCCTCTCCGCTTTCCTGCCGGCGGTCGCGGTTCGCTGAATCTTATCACCTGTACCAGCACGTGTGCGCATTTGGAACACCCGAAAAGTGGATCACTGAATACAGGGCACTTTGGCCGGAGAATTGTACAAATTCGTATCATCCCAAAATTCGTACCAGCCATGATCGGATAACGCGGTTTCACTGTATTAAAATTAAGGACTCTGATGGCACCTTCAGCAAGGCATGCAACAACAGTACTAAGACCTCTAAAACCTTTCTGAACCGAAAACAAACTTTACTGGACACCTGTCGATATTTTCAGCCGATTTGACTGATTGTTCCTGTTGCTGCCTGAATCCGGCGATTACAAATATCCTCTTCTGCTTCACCACTATAAAGTTATAGAAAAGGTGATGCGGCGTGTTTATGAGTGGTACGCTTTTTATTTCTTCAGAATCTGTGGTGTGCAGTGGCCAACTTTCACACTGAGGGGATGCCACTTTACATTTATAAACTCATTCTTTGTCGTTCGAATGAAACAGATTCTGAGCGGGCATGTCGTGAGCTCGCCACCAGATGGTTTTCCTTGTCTGCGAAATGCCTCAAACGCAATAAAACTTCCCATTGAAGTCGTCAGTCAATTTAACAAAACTTGTTGCTGAGCTAGTTGATGCGTGTGGCGCAAACTAGATGTAGACGAAGAAGAGGAGATATGACAGATACAGGCGCCAGTCTGGCGTATCCGTCGTATCATCTCTTCTTCATCCATGTCTAGTTTGTGCCACATTTTCATCTTTCGTGAATCAAGTTTTGAATAGGCATGATAATGAAAAATGTTGTCGAGTGCGGCGGGTCACGAGGGACAGTAGCACGACATTCTACTTTGCCTATTGATAGTACCGGTATACTGTCCGGTGCTGTCCGCTACGCGAGGGAGTTGGATGGACTGCAATTCCACTCTTTGTTCTGTGTGCCCAGGTGGAGCGAGCGCATGGCAAGTGCGCACGAGGCGAAGTGCAAAGAGTACGAAGAGATGGTGACCGCACTGGAGCAGACAAAGCGCATGATCCGCGAGAACAGCGACCGCGAGATGGCCGTGCGCGTCAGCAGTGCCTGCGAGATCACCCGCATGGAGATGTACCGCCAGGTAAGAGGCCGACCGACCGATCGGTCAATCTGTCTTTTGTTTCTCCGTCTGTAACGGGGCATTTTGAGGCCGCAAGTTTCCGATTGCTGATCGTTTCATCTGTCGAGCCGAGCCAGGTCATTTGCTGAAACCTGATTAGAATGGACGATTCCTATAATTGTCACCTAAGCACAGCTTTTAACCCTTTGATTCTCAAAACTTTATTATCTTGTTTAAGCGTGTGAGAAGTTTTTAATGATCCAAAAGGACTTCCGACGTCAGAAAAAAATTTGGTTCATTAGGACAGACACTAGGACACACTGGCCACTGGCTGCCCATATATCACTTGAACAAGAGAGCTGCCTCGATCACTATGATTTATGTTACAAGTGAAGACAATTACGTAAAGTTTGTTTTGCTATCATTTGTAATAACGAAATCGCTCTATTTCGGTTACCTGTCAGTAGCCCATTGAGCCACCCGGGCTCGATGCAAGTTGACACGCATAAACAATATTTTTTTTACACACAAGTATGTGCTGCCCTCTCTTCTTTATATTTTTGGATGTGCGAAAGAAAAAAAATGTTGTTTGAGTTGCTGCTCCTGAGCAACACTGGGCATGAAAGGGTTAAGAGGCGAGGCAAATCCTAACGAGAGATGTTTATTACAAGCTTTGCGCGACTGATTTTTACCGTACCTGCATGCCACACTCGGCATGCTGAACAGTAGACCATTTGCTTTCGCAGAGCTAGCTGTGGTTATCAATTGTTGTCACACGTGATCCCCAATCTTCTAAATCAGTTTACTGAATGTGGCGTTAACTTGAATTCTGTAATGCTCCCTGAGCTTTTGCATATACACCTGCAATACCAACTGTTTGTTCTTATTTTCTGGTTTTCATTTTACCCCGAAGCTCATTAGTTCTTGGTATGCATGCAAGGGCTGTTTCGCTAGAAAATGTTTAAACTTGCGCTTTCTCATTTGTGGTCTATTTAATCACATTTGTTGTAACAGTACCTTTTTCTGAGTTGTTTATTGCATACTGCGCAAAAATAGGGTTTTATGCAAATCCTGTAGGATGTATACTCTCACGTGCCATCTGCTGCCCATACGTATGTATGGGGCGAAAGCTCGGTAAGCTGTCCACGGCAGCTTTACCTCTCTCCTTGTCATGTCTGTAAAGAACATGAAATGAACTTCTATTCTATCCTTTCCATTTTAACTACTGCTTGGCTGGAGCACCAAGGGAAACTAGCAGCAGCAGTGAGAGAGAACTTCCACACTATCTCACAGTCCCTGGGCAGCTGTGAGTGCGTGGGCACGGCTTTCGGCTTTGAGAGTTGATGTAAAGGGTTGAGTACTACTGCCCATAAATTCTTGCGTAACGTGCAATGCTGCAAATGGCCTCGATGGCTCATTGCCCTCGAACCCACCGCAGTAGCTCAATGTCTAAGGCTTTGTGGTGCTGAGCCCAAAGCGCGGGTTCAACCCCGTCGCGGTGGCTGCTTTTTTGATGGAGGTGACAAGCGAAAATGCCCATGTGTGGAAATTTTGGGGCACATCAGAGATCCCCAGGCGGTCTAAATGCATCCGGAGCCCCCCGTCCACCATGGTGCTTCGCAGCCCAGGTGCAGCTCCGGCGAATTAAAAGGGCCATGCAGTCAACACACAAGTTTGGTTCATTCGAAAGATTGCCTCGTTAGAACCATACTGACCCCACAAATAATGCACACTTCGCTCAAATAAGCTGTATAATTAGGAAAAAAGGGAATGGCCATGCGACCCATTTGCTCATTTCCCGCTACAGAACCTATGACGTCATATGCCGCACTGCATGATTGGCTAAGGCTGGCAAAAGCAAGCGCAAATTAGGCACGGCTTATAAGCTTGCTGAACAAGCTATTTGCGCTTAACCTATGACGTCATATGCCGCACTGCATGATTGGCTAAGGCTGGCAAAAGCAAGCGCAAATTAGGCACGGCTTATAAGCTTGCTGAACAAGCTATTTGCGCTTAAATGCAATGCGCCTTCATTTTACAGCAGTAATAAACGGTGGGGTAAACAATGAAAGTTACGAAAATACATGCAAACGTATAACTACCAATGTGCACTGCAGTTGGTACTGGGAGCACTACGGTTGTTTTAGCTGCACAGCAGACTGCCGCTCTGGAGTTGTTACACAACACTGGCCGATCGGCGTAAGCGACGTTTCTTATGTGACCCTGTTTGTCGAGCATGCCCCATGTTACACGAAACGATTACTTTCTACCGTAATAAAAGCAAGCCAGGTGCAAATACGGTCAAAAACAAAGCGACAGCGGACAACGTTTCGCGGCCGAGTATTGTAGCGCCATCTGAGAGGACTGACGGTAAGCAAGGTTGCAGAGCCCAATGATGCACTGGAAATTCATTTGAATACCGGCCCTCGTGACTTCATTGCAAACGTTGCTAAAACACACGGTTTGGCAGGAGAATCAAAATGCTAATCTAAATTGGCTAATTTCTCAGTGAATACTGCATTGTTTGCTGTCGGACAAGCGCTGAGGGCACTATAAAACACTGACTCGTTCCAATAAAACAAACTTGTATTTTGTCTGCATGGCTGCTTCACCACGTTCAATTTTGGTTGTGCTCGATTGTGGCTTCCTGGTTCTTTGCCAACAGGCAGAGGCCGGTTCCACCATGGAGCTGCTGGGACGCTGCGAAGAGGCAGAGCGGCGTGTGGCCCTGCTGGAGAAGCGCCTTCGTGCACAGCCGACCAATGGAGCCCCACAACAGGACTTGGCGGCAGTTCACAACCGGTGGGTGGCCACTTCCTCCGGCTTCGCGCGCTGTTACGAAAGCATTGCCAGACAGGCTGTACTTGCCATGTTTTTCGAAAGATGAAGCACAGAGTACGCTACCTGATGAGAAGTATGCCTGACGAGACAGTAAGAATTCAGTAAAATCTAGGTAAAAACTCTATTAAAAAAAAGCAAAAACTTGATAAAAATTCAGCACTAACTCGTGTGTTTGTTATAAAATTAATTTCAACGTGCACGAAAATGCTCTATTTTAAGGGGAGACGCGGCTTTTAACTTCGGAAGAATGACCAAAACATTGTTCTTTCTTTTTTTAAAAGCCACATATTCAGCTTCTATATTTTCTATTCTGTGTGTTTGCGAAGTTTTTTCCGCAGAAAACCATCTCAAATAAGGTAATAGTACTCGCATAAGGAAATACTTTTGCCAGCCGTGGTGACAAAATATCAGCGCAAAAGGGGGAAAAAAAAAACTGCAATTTTCAGAACGGCGCTATCTCCGCAACGGTGCCACCGGGCGCGGCATTTTTTGGAGCCATTAGATCAGCCGAGCGATCTATGCCCGGTTCCTGTCGCCTCTTTTATCTCCGTGCATTCACAAATGCGCGAATGGCAGAAAAAAAGACTCTCAAGCAAAGCCAAAAATATATTCTGAAGTGCGATTGGCCCTCCGATCAGCCCTCCTGATTGGGCGTCACTCCGTCAACGCAAGGTGGCGGCCGTCTGAACTGCGTAGTGCACGTTTCAGAGTTCATTTTCGCTGCTTCACTCGGCCGAGTTTCTGCTCAGTCGTTTTATCTGCTGTGGTGTTCAACACGGACATTATTGCGATGGGAATGCCTGAGATCGCAAGCCAGATTACGAGAAGTTGCATGGCTCGAAAGGCTGAGGTCATTGAATGCTTCGTGGTGCACGTGACTTTACTTCGGAGGCTGCAACGCGGTGTGTGCACTTGTGATAGCGGTTAGCAAAGTTTTATTTTAGTCTGATTTGCGATGTTTGCACGCTTAGTTATTGCTATGTTTGCTAGCAGGCTCGCTAGCCTTGGGAAAGGAACTGTCGATGCGCCAAAAACTGCGGTGCGCACAGTATAGCCGCTGCGCATTAGAGCATTGCCTGACTGCGCAACCGGTTACGATTGGACACCAGTAGTTGTAATTAATGCCCGTGATGTTTGATTTAATCTTATAAGCGACCTGACAAGCCATGTCAGGGATAATAAAAGTATGGTATGTTGCGGTGAACACGTGCCACGATGTGCGCGAGCCATATCGCCTTTCTTGCACGTTTCCTGTACAGTTCTAGTAATCATGCAAACAGGTCTGAGTTAGGAATAAAGCCTGGTTCATGGCGTTAAAGATGTACCTTACTACCGTAGCATTTAACAAATTGAATTTTTTTTTTTTTAGGAAAATCATTAATACCAATGCATACATCTATAGTTTGGTGCATGGCTGTGCTGCGAGGAATATTCGATGCCCTGAATGTCAAGAGCACTGAAAAAATGTGCATGTATTAAAGTTGGAGTCATGAAGAATATTATACTAATCTTCAAAGTGGCTCGTTTGTATCCTTGTGGCATGTAAATTTTTGGCAATGAACCCCTGCACGTACGAGTACTAAGTTGCTGCTCCAGGCGAGATTATAAAACATAGAAGAAGCCAAAAGTGAGTTTTCAAATTTAAGTAAAAAAAAAAAAAGAGTTCTTCACTTTTTCGTTGCCACTGGTGCCACCAAGGTTTAATGAGCTCTAAAATTAGTTCCAGCTGGTGCATCAAAAAAGATTCTCTTATTGCACTCACCAGGATTCATAGTACTGGAAAGTATAAAGATTAGTTTTATGACGAACACTGTTTTGTCTAGTGTTCCTCCAAAAACGGCTAATTATCTCTAATTATCTTTGTAACTAATTGACCGAAAAAACAATGCCATATTTGAAACCAGTGGGAAGAAAGCAGCAAGACTGACAAGTTTCACAGAGTTCACCTAACAATTAAGGGGGGACGCGGCTTTCAACTTCGGAAAAATGACCAAAACATCGTTTTTTTGAAACCCGCATATTCGGCTTCTATGTTTCCTATTCTATGCGTCTGCAAAGTTTTTGCGCTGAAAAGCGTCGCAAAGTGGCATAAAAAAATACTTTTGTCAGGCGCGGTGACAAACTATCAGCGCAAAAGGGCGAAAAAACGGCAATTTTCGGAGCGCTCTATCTCCGCAACGGTGCTACCGGGCGCGACCATTTTCATATGGTTAGATCGCCCGAGCGATCGTCTTTCCGGTTCTGCTGGTCTCTTTTATCTTCGTTCATTCACAAACGCACAAACGGCAGAAAAGAAACGACACACAAACGAAACTAGAAATAGATGCTGAAGCGCTATTGGTCCTCCGGTCGGGGCGCAGAACAATGACCCTCCTGATTGGATGTCACCCGTGCGAGCTGTTCGAGTTCATTTTCGCCGCTTCGCTCGGCTGAGTTTCTGTTCAATCTATGATATTCAACACGGACGTTATCGCAGTGGGAATGCCACAGATAACGAGCCAGATTACGGGAAGTTGTGTGGCTCGAAAGGAGGAGGTCATCGAACGCTTCGTGGTGCGCGTGACTCTACCGTCGCCAGACCCCGGAGGGTGACGCGGTGTGCGCGCTTGCGATAGCGGTTCGTGAAGTGAACTTTTAGTCGGGTTTGCGGTGTTTACACGCTTAGTTATTGCTGTGTTTTGACTGTGGGCTCGCTAGCCTTGAGAAAGAAACGGTCGACACGTCAAACGCTGCGGCGCGCACGGCATAGCCGACGCGCATTGGAGCAGCACATGACTGGGCAACCGGTTACGATTGAACGCCAGTAGTTGTAATTAATGTCGGTGACGTTAGATTTAATCTTAAAAGCGACCTGACCAGCCATATCTGGTATAATTAAAGTTCGATATGTCGCGGTAAGCGTGCGCTGCGATGCGCGCGAGCCATGTCGTCCGTATTGCGCAACGTTTCTCGTGCACTTGTAATTTTCATGCAAAGAGGTTTGAGTTAGTAATATAGGAATAAAAATATGTTCTCTGCATTAAAAATGTACGTTACTGTCGCAGCATTTAACAGTGATTTTTTAGGGAAATTATTGATACCATTGTTTAGGGCATACTGGCTTTGCTGCTAGAAATATTGGATGCCTTGAATGTCAAAAGTAGTAAAAAAATATGCTCTTGCATTAAAGTTGGGAGTTATGCAGAATACTCTACCAAGCTTCAAAGTAGCTCATTTTCATCCTTGTGGTATGCAAACTTTTGGCAATGAACACCTGCACGTATCAGTACTAAGTTGCTGTGCCAGGCAAGATGATAAAACATAAAAAAAAGCCAAATGTTCAAATTTAAGTAAAAAAATGCTCAACTTGTTGCCATGGTGACAACACTGCAAAAGGAGGCTGTTCAGTGCGATACAGCCAACCAGCTAACCTACTTTGCATTGAAAGCCCATTGAAACCCATCTCCCCCTTCGTTTGGTCTGCAAAGTGGGGTATGTACTCTTCACGGAGGAGCTGAAAATGATGTTTTCTGGAAAGAAAAAGGCTGTAAAAGGCACTCCAATTTCAAGGCAAGGCATTCCAGAAGCCCCATGTTCAAAAGGACATGAAAGGCTACAACCGTGACGACTTTTGATAAGTGAAACCTATGTTGCAACTTCGGAAGCCGTTTTCTCAAAACAGTTTTTTTGCCACCTCCGTCGCTTGTACCAGGGATTTTTTTGTGACCGCTAGGTCTATTTTGATTTCGTTTCTTGCATTACATTCCTTGATAAACAGTTCAGGTCGTGACACTCTTGGTTTTCCAGATTTTTTTTTGTGATTTTTTTATTCAAATAATCGTTCACAGTCAACATGCCTATTGCACATTAACCTCTAAAAAAATGAAAACTAAAAAACATTGTGTTGTAAAAAAAAATTCTAAAACTGTCACGACCTCGTCCATTCATTTGGGAATGCAAAGCACTTCGAACAAGTTTTCTATCGTGTTTTATAAGCCGCTCAAGTTCGGTACAAGCGGAACAGAAAGAAAATTTAATACATAAAAAAGTTTTCAATGTATTAGTTTGAAATTTTTATGGTGTTATCACGGAAGCATTTCCAGTTGCTGTGCCAATTTTCATCAAAATCCACAAAGAAATAAAAAAGTTGATTTTGAAAGCCACGTCCCCCCTTAAAGGAAGCTGTTTTAAGAGCAGTGTGCCCCCTAAGGTTTTGATAAACTTCCGATGGCATATTATTAAAATATTTGTTGTGCAATTTTAACCACTTCCGGTGTAGGTTGTGCGGTATGGCCTGTATTCAATAGCAAGGCGCGCATGCAGACAACCATGTGAATGCGCCGTCACTGGTTACGTCGGGCTCTGCGAGATGGCGGTACTTGTCCGTGCTAAGCGCATGATATGCGTTGGACATTCCAAGCTCTAGCCCGCCGAACGCAAATTAATGCCTTGACTCAAACGTGAGTGGATAAATAACAACTATGTTGGCACCATCATTTAGAATCGGGTTTAAACAGAATAGACGACACTTGCCGGTGTTATTTTTGTTCTTCGGCGTGCGGCCGCAGTGGCATAAGCCGCGCCATGTTTGTGGCGCTTCGGCCATGTTCGTGGGCATTTCAGTGTTGCCAAATGAAGAAATTGACAGCTAAACTTGTCATTGAATACCGGCTATAACCACTGGCGGTGACACCTGTCTTCAAGGTTTCGCTATTTTTCTGCCTCATTGTAAAAAAAAAAGCTGTGCGCAAGAGTGGTACATTCGTGTTCTTGGTGATCTAATCTATCGATCTAGTAGAAAACTTGTATTTTGTCTTCGGTGTCCTTTTAACACGTCTTTGTGCCCGCTTGCAGCCCTACAGCTGTCGTCAACCAAGGCACACAGACCGACGAGGTCTCAACGGAGGACTCCCGCTTCGAGAAATCCCTGGCCGAATTGAGCGAGCGGGCTGCTGCTTTGGAGGCGGCTGAGGCTGCCAAGAGTGCGGAGCTCTCCCGGGCGCAAGAGGAAGCAGAAAAACTCCGCCATTCCGTGGAACAGCTGCGCAAGGAGTTGGCCCACGAAGCGCAGGCGCGCTGCCGTGCTGAGGATGCGGCTCGAGAAGCCAGCTCGCAGCTCGCCCACATCTCTCAAGAGCTCTCGAAGCAGGTCTCCAGCAAACAGGAGCTGGAACGGAGACTCGAGGATGCCCAGCGGCTTGCCAGTGAAGTACACAGCCGCGAGCTCGAAGAGCTGAGGCATGAACTCGGGCAGCGCAGCCGCGAGCTTGAAGCCCTGCGCGAACAGCACAAGGACAAGGTCGAGGCCTTGCGGGCAGCCGAGTCGAAAATGGAGCGCGATATGGAGAATCATAATCGGCAGCTTGAAGAGTGGCATAGTTGGCGCGAAGAAACTGCCCGGGACCTCAAAAAGGCGGCAACGAAGGTGCGTGACCTAGAGGGCGACCTTGACAAGAAAGCTGGCATGGTCGCAGCCCTGGAGAAAAAGTGCCGGGCACTCGAGGCAGATGAGAAGGAATCCCGCAAGTTGGCGCACAAGGCGGCAGAAGCACTGCAGAAGGCAGAGTCTCGTCGCAAGGCAGCAGAGCAGGAGCTAAGGGTCTGCCGCCAGGAGCTGTCGGCCAGGTATGACAGCCACGCCTTTTGTCTCAACAATGCTACAATGATCAGCACAGGCAGCACCAGAGTTATTCACTGTGTGCAGAGTTGCCAAACTTCCCATTGGCCCTGTGTCTGAAAAAGCTGAGTTTTCTCAGCTGGCTTGAGGCATACAGGCAGCAGGATTAACCTGGAATCTGCTGACTGAAAATTGTAGTACCTTGCTGCTCACAGCCACTTCTGCTGGCTATAAGAGGAAACACCATGAAACATTGGAAACATTTCCTAAATTGAAGAGCAAGTTTTGTTGAAAGTTGTGTTTTTGAGAGCTTTGAGAGCTTTTGAAGAAAGTTTTGAACAAGTTGTGTTGTTAAAAGTAAAAGTAAGTCTAGAAAAGTTCAGTTTCCATTCCGTAGATGCCGAACCCTTCATTTACTAGGAGTGATGTAAGGGGTATGGGTTTTCAAGCGGAGTTTTGCAACTGGTATACATTCGAGAATTCTCACCAGCGTGTAGTAGTTTGCTTTGACTTCTGACCCATCAGGACCATTTGTAGTGTGTACTCTGGCCCGTCAAGCTGTACTTCCACTTGTCCAACTGGTGTCGTTTAATCATATCTTGCCCTGTGAAGCAAAAAGAATACGGCTCTAAACAGACGACGAGGGTGGACACAGGTGACATATACAAGCCTGTGTGTCGTCAGTGTGTGCCTTTGTCTTCGTTTGTTTAGCGCTGTATTCTTTATGGACCAACTAGCTCAACGAGTTCTGTTAGCTGGCATTGTGAATCTAGCATCACCAATACCAGTTTCTTCTCTGGTTGTAAGCACTCATTCATGACAGCTTTGGGAGCAATACATGACTTCTTTATGTATTTATTGCGTTGTATCCCAGCTAAAATTGGTGTTGCGCTTCCGGCCTAACGCAGTGGAACTCTGATAATACGACTTTCAAGGGACGGCGCGAAAGGGTCGTATTATCGGAATACGGGGCAATGCCGGCCTAGTAGGTGGTCTCTAGTGACAGGTGGGCTAAGAACTTGTTTAAACTACTATATTTAGCGTGTTCTTGCATAATTTGCAAATCCCTCACTGAAATACAGATTTTATAAAATTGAAACGCCTATTCTGTGCCCTCTGCCCATCCACAATGTCTGCGATAGCCCGCCAGCCCTGCGCCTCGCACATACGAGATAAAGCTGGCACGGCCAAACATCTTGAGAGGGGAAAAGGCGAGAGTGTGAAACTGCCAAGGCTATGCGAAACAAACGACAGTACAAGGCGGCAATGGAAAAAACTGCGGCAAAGAAAGGAGCGGAGCTACAACGCAGCTTTTAAACACATTGATAAGCAGAAAGCGGAGATACGGGGGGAGAGAGGGAGTGCCGTGAAAGGAAGAAACTTGCATCAAGTGGGCGAAAAAAAGCGGGTGTCCCACCGTCGCCGTAAAGTTGCGTCGTATGTGTTTTCGCCTCCGTCGGCTCGATAGGAGCTTCAAATTCGAGGTCCGCCAGCCACCTGGACTTTGACTTCTCGCAGTTGCCGCATTGGCATTCTGCTGCCACCCGCCAGTACCCGCCTGCTTGCCTGCACCTGTTCAGCACGTGGTCGGGCCCGCCTTCAGGCCTTTGCACATCAAGCGGCTTCAAACGGGGGTTAAGAATGAAGAGGGGTTGAGACGAGGCAGCGAAGCGGTGTAAAAGATTGGAAAAATGCCGGTTTACCCCAATCAGGGTCCATCGTTTGAAGCAGACCTCGTGCACCCGAGCATTATATCATCGGGGTTTTTAATGCACTGTTTCTATAGGGAATTTGCTGGGACCGCAGCGATCCGTCGTAAGTCCGAGGGACGCATCAGCAGGGTTCCACTGTAACTGGACTTGGATAGCATTCTGTTGCTCATGAACACTCTTGTTCCACCGTACACACGGCAAATATTGACATACACTTGACTGGTGTATACACTGCTGCTGCCACTGCTTTCTTTCATAACTTTCAGCAACCGCTCAAATGCATAACTCAAAGACAGTAAGAAAAAAATGCATGAAAGGCAGTTCATGACAAAAGAAGGCTGTTCCACGGTATCTAATTTAACAAAGTGTACTGTTGGGCGAGTTGGTAGTTCATTGTAAAAGATGCTACAGCGCGAACTAAAACACGGACACAAAAAGACGACGGGACGAGCGCTGTGCTCTTCCCGTCGTCTTTCTGTGTCAGTGTTTCATTTCGTGCTGTAGCATCTTTTACAATATCTAACTTGCCTCCTCCCTTTCATTCCCTCTTGTTGTTTCCTGCTTGCTATCTCAAAGAGCAAGTTAGTGCAAAGGCTGCTGTCTTGATCTCTGTCATTCTACCCTTTTCTTTCTTTCCTGTTGTTGAGAATTTTGGTTCCGAGGTGTAGGATGCTGCCCGAAAGTTCAGGGAAAAGCCGTGAAGCCTGGACGAAAGAATGCAGCTGGATAAGCTGATGCGGAGGAATTCAAACTAATTTAAGACGAGTCCTTTTCGTTTTTTTTTTTTTTTTTTTTAACCTCACTGGTAGTAGCAGATCGGGCAGTTTTATAAGAGCAGCTGTCAGGACACATCTTCTTGCTTGTTACGGCAAGGCTGTTCTATTTCCTACTTGAGGCTGAACTTGCAACGTGTTCCTAACACTTCTGTTTGAGTTCGGACAAGCCAAGCGGGTCTTGCATTTGTTTCAGTGGGAGCCCACTCCACATTCAAATCCTACCTACATCTTGAACAAGGTGCAGCTTTAAAGGATGCACATAGCAGTTCCACAGAACCTGTTGAGCTAGTTGGTTCATGACCAAGGTGAAAAAAAAAAAAAAAAAAGTTCTAGGCAGACGCAGACAAACAGAGAAACAAACAACGTATTATTTCTTCGTACAAGTCTATTTACTGCCCTATCCTTTTTCAACTTAGCAGTTCCACTTTGTTCAAATACGCAAACTCTCCTTCTCTTATTTTTTCACAGCGGAACCACATTGCGCTGTGACACTTGCTCCGAATGCTGACACCGTTTTAATGATGTTTTACTTTGCTTTCCTGCTTTTACGCGTTGGCTGATGCAGCGAGGAAGCTCGTGTGGCGGCCTCGCTTCAAGTCGAGGCCAAAGAAGAAGAGCTGTCGCAGCTTCGGAGCGCCTGCCAGCCTGCCTTGGCTGAGATCGAGGAGGAGGACAGGTCCAAGGAGCCGGACGAGAACTGCCAGCCGAGAACGAGACGGACAGCACGGACCACTCGGGCGAGAAAGACCCGGGCCACTGCGGTTTCTCTCGAAGCCCCTGGCGAAGACGACGACGACTTTGAGACTCCACGCCGAGTCACCCGCTCGCGCAAGCAGTCGGCAGCGCAACCGGAGGGCACAGCGGTGGGTGTACTTTCTCTTGTTGTGGGCTTCTTTAGAAACCAGCGGTGTGTGTGATGTGTGATGGTTGTTTCCATCGTGCCAAAATCCGGTGTAGTTGTACTTGTTGGGTAAGGAAAACGGTGGGTGCTTGTCTTAAGGGGGGACACTGGTCTTAAAACAATTTCTTTTAATTTTCAAGTGAACTCTGTGAAACTTGTCAGTCTTGCTGCTTTTTTCCCACTGATTTCAAATATGCCAGTATTTTTTCAGTTGGTCAATTAGTTCCCAAGATAATTAGAGATAATTAGCCATTTTTGCCCCCACAATTAACAAAACAGTGTTGGTCACAAAACTGTAATCTTTATATTTTCCATTACTATGAACCCTGCTGAATGCAATCTTGGAAACAGTTTTTTGATGCATCGCTTGGAACTAATTTTACAGCTCATTAAACTTCGGTGTTTGAAATGGGCACTGAAAATGGTTCCTTGCCACTGGTGCTACCGAAGTTTAATGAGCCGTAAAATTAGTTCCAAGCGGTGCATCAAAAAACTGTTTCCAAGATTGCATTCAGCAGGGTTCATAGTAATGGAAAATATAAAGATTACAGTTTTGTGACCAACACTGTTTTGTTAATTGTTGGGGCAAAATGGCTAATTATCTCTAATTATCTTGGTAACTAATTGACCAACTGAAAAAATACTGGCATATTTGAAATCAGTGGGAAAAAAGCTGCAAGACTGACAAGTTTCACAGAGTTTACTTGAAAATAAAAGAAGTTGTTTTAAGACCAGTGTCCCCCCTTAAAAAGAAAATACGAAACACATTTGAATTTTTATGGGCATTGAACCCGGGTCGTGCAGTGCACTGCGTGCAGTGCTGACATCGTGTCACGTGACAGCTGAACGTGACGGCACACGTTTAGAATGGGTGAGTGTGAAGTGAGAACTGTGACCAGTATTGCATATAAATACTACAGGCAATTTGTTCTTTCTACACGTCTGCAGCACCTGTGCACAGCATTCACAGAGAAAAAGAATCGCCTAATACTGTTTTCGAAGCTTGGAAAAGGCCTAGGACATGTGGTCGAGCGCGTCGAGGCGCACGAAAAGCTGAGCACATAAAGCAAGACTATAACTAGAAGCAATTACTAGCCAGCTATAAAAATCGGTCATGGCCAGCAGAATTAGCCAGGCTGTTTTTAAACAGTTCGTCGAACAATGCTGATCGCTGCCTGATGTTCCTCAAGGCAGCTTGTGCACTTTTTAATTATCACTTTCTTGTCCATAAAACAGCTGATATGAAATGAAAAGTTAGACCAGTTGGCTTCCACACCGCCAGCGGCAGATTGCACACAATGAACAAGAGCCATCTCCCTGCTTGAGGCATTTCGTACCTTTTTCATCAAAGGGAACGGGAACAGTGCATGCGTGGGAATAATAAATGCCTAACTTCACTGAGCCCGAGTTCTTTATAACATAAAAAACTGTGATGAAGGCAGACTAACTTCTGGGTGCACTGCTTAGTGTGTTTGAAAGCACTGCTCCTCAATCTCGTCATGGTCACATTTTTTTTATGGCGGCCTTGTTCTTGACGGTCGAGCGGACCATCTGCTCAGACAGGCCTGTACTTTTGGTGATGTCAGCCTGTTTTTCGCCATGTTCGACAGCGTTAATTGTGCATAGCTTATTCAGCAGTGAAATCAGCTACCCTGTCACTGGTCACAAAAAAAAAAATGAAGAAGAAAAAGAAAGAACGAAAGCCACCGGCACTGGCTTGGCTTGGCTGCGCCACCGCCCCGTTCTACACCGACGATCTTGCCAGACGTAGTTTCCGCGCCAAAATAAACAAAGAGCATATCGGGTGCCGGCACTGCGGAAGTCCGCTAATGACATTCAGTCAGAACAATTTTCATCCAAAATTTAGTCTGCAGCTCCAGGCAGAGCAAGAAACAAAGGATAAAGAGAAGGATGTGAGCTGCCCCGGGAGAAGGTGTACGAGCACTGCGAGGGCTGGAAAATTAATTGCACTGAACAAACCTCCGTTCAATTCATCGAGAGAGGAGTGAGGCAGAGAGGGGGAAGAGCGTGAGGGGTGTTAGCAAAGAGCGGAGATGGGTGCCACAGCCCCTGTGGAGAACCACTGCTCAGTACTTCCGACAGCTTTCGTGTTGAATGCAACTGGTTTAATTTTTCATGTCCAGTTTCGTGCTATTGAAGTTTTGTGTCAAGGCTTAATGAGTATTAGTGGGCGTAAGCGGGTGACTGTTTGCTTTAACGACAGTGTGTGTGTGTGTGTTCCTCTGAACAACACCTTGCAGGGGGCAACACCGAGCCGACGGAGCATCCTTGCAGAGCACAACACAGAGTCGTCGCCACTGCAACGCTTCAGTGACATGGTGTCCAGCGTGCTTTCTCGGGCATCAAGAGCCAGGTGGGCTTTCACCGCAGTCAATGAAATTCAAATCGTCAGTTAGGTCCATTCCCGCCGAGAAGCAGTCGACATAATTTTGGTTGCATTATTGTTAAAAGGACGAGACAAAAGCTGGCTTTTCCTCTTTTTTTGGAGAAAAAGTATTTATTTGCATAGCTGCAAAGCTGGTTGCTGGTCATGCCAGCATCAAACTACGCACCGCTTACAGCGGAGCCCAGATATACGACTTTCAAGGGACCGCGCGAAAGCATCGTATGGTCGGGGTATGGGTAAATGCTGCTGGAGCATGCAGTCTCACGTGACAGGTGGGCAAAGAACTTATTTAAATTACTATATTTAGCACATTCTTGCGTAATTTGCGAACCCCTAACTGAAATCCCAAGTTCCTTAAAGCACCTATTTTGTGCCCCACCCCCAAAACTCGCGGCGTCTGTGCTAGCCTGCCAGCCGTGCACACTTTTACCCGCAAGATAAGCTGGGAAGGCTGACGCAGCCAAGCTGTACCAGAGTGAAAAAAGGCAAGAGTGCAGCCGAAGCCGAAGCCGCAGACAAGTGATGCAAGGGAGGGCAAGCAGGCGAGTAAAGCGGGAGTTCAGTCATCGTCATGGGGAACTGCGTCTCGCACTCATCGGCTCGATGGGAGCCGATGAGTGCGAGACGCGATGGGGTTCACGGGATGGATACCTGGACTTAAACTTCTCGCCAGTACCTGCCTGCTTGCACGAGTCCGTTTGGCAAGTGGTCGGGCGGGGAGACTCTTTACCTTTGCACATTAAGCTGTGCCGAATGGGGGCTGAGAAATAAAGGTCGGGACGAGGTGGCGAAGTGAGTGGCATTAAAGGTGGGGAAAATGCCAGTTTATCTCCGCCAGCATCTGTCGAATGAAGCGGACCGCGTGCACCGGAGCGTTGTATAATTGGGGTTTTTAATGAATTGTTTCAGTGGGGAGTTTGCTGGGACTGCAATGATCTGTCGTTAGAGATGGGTCATTGTAAAACTAAGAGACGTACGATCGGGGTTTCACTGTTAATATAGGTAGTCTCTCCCCCCAGCCCTTTTCCTTTATCTCTTTTTTTTTTTCTCCTCCCAACTTTTTGGGCTTCAGCAAAGTGTCTTCGCAAGCATTTCGGGTCACTTTCAGCAAAATGACTTATCAGCCATCTTAGCTTCTCAAATAAGCGGTCAGCGTGTAAAATGATTGCAACTGAGTGGACAAGGCAACAGTAGTGGGGTATGCCAGGCCAGTATACTCCCAGTGCAAAAGGTATGAAGAAAGTATAAAAGAAAAAACGCCTGATGACAGGCTTTTGAAAAAAGTTTCGTTCGTTGCTTGATGTTCCTTGGAAGGCCAGTAGTGGAGGCTTTCAGGGGTGAAACCAGTGTGCCGTTTGCACCATCTTGTGCCAACCCACTTTTGTTCCAAAAGGCATCATATTGCTTTAAAAAAGAGCTCTGAAGCTGTGAAGTTTTTCTGTTTCTCGTGTTCCTTCCCTTAAGAACATCTTTCGTGGCCATAATGGAGAGGAGTGAGTTGCTAAAGGCTAGTTATTTCAGACAGAACAAAGTTGCGTGTCATCGCCATTGCCCCTTCAAAGAGCCTACCAGCAGCATACCTCACCTCACCTTCTATCCTAGGTGTCAATGTGTCGTGCTAACCCGAAAATTCGAGTGTGCGTATGTGCAGGTTTTTTTCTTTTGCAATTTCTGTGCAGTGCAACGCCAAGTGACCGTGCCAGCCGGAAGAGGCGGCCACAAAAGTAGCTGTCCACGCGGTGCAACTGGACTTAGCGGCCACACAACTGCGACATGCAGAATTACAAACGCACTCTTGGTGCTTATTTTAAGCCACGTGTGGCACTTTCCTGCCTACCCTTAATTATTTTTTATGCACGTTCTGTACAGCCCTCGGCTCCCCCTTTTTCTTTTTTAATTGTGGAGAATCCCCCACCTTTCTTTTTTTAAAGCCTCACTTTTTAAGAGCCAGAGGGGGAAAATTTTAACTCTAAAGTCACTGTTCTTTCACCCACCACCTCAACTGTACATTCATAGTTCAGCCTCACAGCACAATTTTTAACACAAGGGAGGGGGGGGGGGGGGTGTTTTTAAATGTTTTTGTTTTTTCTTTGTTTTTTCCAAGCTGTGAAATTACCGTTCACACTGAGGGATTATGGCATACCAAATACCGCCCTGTTAGATTTTTGCTTCGCGTGTAGGGTAACCAAAGTCGCAGAAGTCTTGTGCGGGTTTTATATTCAGTTTGACGAATGCTTTTGCACGAAAATAAAGCTTTGTGACATTGAACCGAACCGAAAGAGAACTCTTTTTAATGTATGTTTGCTTGTGCGACTCCAGTGGGAACACTTGCTGATGGGTTTCCGGAGCCCCGTCAAGCCGCAAATGAGCGACTTTTTCTCCGGCCCCCCCTTTTCAATGTACTTTTTCGAGCGAAAATAAAACTGATTGATTGATTTTCTTCCGCCGAACATGTTTTGGCCATAGTTTCTTTCTGTACTTTCTGCTTTTCTTTTTCAGTGCAATGGCGTTTAGCCTGCCAACTTGCAAAGCTTTGCATTGACAGGTGCTGTCAAGCTTAAAGTAAGCAATTCAGACAAGTTACTGAATGAAGAAATATAACGTATCACTGGTCTGTAAAAGCAATGAGTTCCTCTGGCAGTGTTTCCTAAAAGTTTTTTTTTTAATGGCAAAAAAGATAACATTGTCCTATGAAAACAGCCATCACCAAAGTGAAATGTTGCTTTTTATTTATTTGCAACACGCTGCAAGATGCATGCAAACAGTTGCCTTTAGCTGGCAAGAAATGTCAAAATTATTAAAGTATTGTATGAAGCAGAAAAATACCCCAATAACAACTTGTGCAGTAGTACCAAGAGAAGAAAAAAGCCATTGCATGCAACATTAGAGCTAGTGTGGCTCGAGAGGTAGGCATGAAAGAACGCTTTCAAACAAGCAAGGGTCTGTTGTGGGTTTCACCCCCCTTTGTGTAGGCATCCTATCCTTTGTCGCCAAGATGTACTGGATGTCATGATCCGGATGGTGCGTTTCAAAGTGCTTATTCTGTGTGCATCACTAGAGGCCGGAGCTCGTAGAGCCGGTGGCAGCAATATCCAAAAAGCAATTGAAAACTCGTATGAATTGACGCCATTCACTGGGTTTAATTTCTGCAAGGCACATTTCAGTGCATTTCTGTTTATATTCTCGTACTTTATTTTCGAAAGACC
The DNA here is from genome assembly GCF_048455015.1 of Haemaphysalis longicornis. Lineage (NCBI taxonomy): Eukaryota > Metazoa > Arthropoda > Arachnida > Ixodida > Ixodidae > Haemaphysalis > Haemaphysalis longicornis. The sequence continues at coordinate 107,763,916 of NW_027526361.1, forward strand.
TGTGTGTTGATTTATGGCCCTTATTAGGCAAGTGGTTGGTGCACTTGAGTGTATCTTGAGACGTGTCTTGCAGTCAAGTCAAGACAGTTAAAAAAAAAAAAAAGAATCGAGGTGCCATACTGAAGTCAGATTGCCAGTGAAGCTGAATAAAAACACCACAAACCCTTGACACCCAATTACATCATAGAGAACACTGCCACCAGCTGTGAGGATGAATGTGGCGTACAGACAAAATGCGGGAACCTTGATCTTCACAACATGTATATCTTTTCTAACATACCCAAAGCTCACATCGAGAACTCCGTGGCTGCATGCTTTGCCTCTGTTAAATGTGAGCCAACACACTCTGGTGATAGCCACCGGTGTCTTCAATCCGGACGTCTGCATGCCAGACGAGTAGTGGTTCACCAAGTTCATGCCGAAAGAATTCATACAAGTAGAGTGAATTTCTAGCACTCTGCATGGTGCCTTCATTAATTGCCAGCCAATCCCCCACAACTGTACGTTGCATGTGTGGGTATGAACCAGGGGGTGTTCTTTTCATCTGTGGCTGCAATGTGGACGTCTTCAAACTAGTCTAACCAGACGAAAAGTTCAAGTTCACGAGCCTTTATTAAGTCTCGGCCGATCCCCCAGAAGTGCATGCTGCATAAGAGGGCATGTGCCAGTGGCTGTTTTTGTTGGCAGACCCGAAAAATGCTGCTCATCCTTGCTGTAAAAGTATAAACCTGAAGGAATATGATAGCAGGTAAGTGGACTGCATGCGATGCTAATTATCTAAAATGCTGACACTGATTCAAGGCCAACACATCCCTATCATTGGGAGTTCGTGAAAAAGGTGTCCAATGGCTGGAATCTATGCTCTGCAACGCATATATGTGCACAATAATGGTGGCGATGCCAAAGCAAAAGAAAATTGGGTTACAAGGTTTTCTTGCACTTTATTGGCACAGATGACACTGACCTCGCTACACACTGCTGCACATTTTTGTTCAAAACGTGCTTAGAACCCCCGTAAATTGCTTTCTTTTATTAAGATCACATCTAGAGCATGTTCTTAGTCTGCAGGGCATGTTATCCTGTCTATTGTCTTCTAATCGAGCAATAAACTAGTGACCGCGGGTTTCTACAAGGCAACTCAGTGGGCAAATGAAGTCGAGTACATTTGCTAGAGCAGCAGAAGGAGTTGTGCGCTATAGTTTAGCCAAAAAGATGTGACCTTTCAGTTAAAACAAATATATGCAGCCTCCCCTTAATGAACAACTACTGCTACGACGATTCACGGCGGGAACTTGCGTTTCACCTCTCTGAAGTCTTTCATCAGTTGTTTTGCCCATTATGGGAACTTTTCCGAGCCATGGAGACCTTTCAGCGTGCGTGCGGTGGCCTCTTGCACAAGTTTACGGGTCCACATGACGGATATGTCCACGCCAGTTCAGACGGCATGTCAGTTTTCATTAGCGGACGTTGCTAGCTTTCCTGTACAGCTTTCTCTTTGAAGTTGGCTTCGCCGCAGTCACTTGCGCAAGTTTCAGGTGGTGTCGGACGACGGGCAGACCAACGTGACGACACAAGATTAGTAACGTTGTTACCAACTCGGTGTGAAGCCTTGTGTGATGCCTTGTTATCCTTGTTATCCAATAGTGTGATGCCTTGTTATCCACGAATTTTAGTTAGGACGTAATCTGGTAACGCAGGGTTGATGTCAGTGACAGGCGAACGTGGTAGGATCATCCTTTGCATCATAATACATCGGTGACGCTGTAGTAAGGTGCTGTTGCAGCGCATTGCGTACAAATCCCACCTCTGAAGGTAGCTGTTAAGCCGAAGCTATCGCACGATACTCCTGAACGTATATAGAGAAAGAAATACTCTAGCGAAAGCGCAGCTCATGAGACGTCCGTAGAAAGCCGGAGGCCGGTTGTCGCCTCCTCCCCCACTTCCCCCTCATTTCAAGTCCATGAAACAGCTTCCCAACGAATGGGGGCGGTGCATACGGTAGGCTGCGTAAAGTAAGCAAGCGCGGGTACGTTTCCAAAGCGATCGCTGCTCACAGACTATACTTGTGCTCCGTAGGAGGAAACCACACAAAAAGTTTGCTTACATTATCATGCCCTCACGCAGTTAGCTTGCACAACGCTTTTGTAAAAAAAAAAAAAAAAAAAGTTAGCTAGTATCAAATTGAGGCGTCTTTTTTTTTGCGACCTCAATAATCTTTATGGCAGCATTTTGTTTGCGTAAGCTAATGAGAAACTCATTGAAAAAAGTCCACAAAGTTTCAGTTTTGGGGTGCGATCGTAGAAGCCAAGTCAAGCCACAGCAGTTATTAATTCTACTGACAGAAGTTTTTGCTTTATTACATAAATTTAAAACAGTAATTTTATGCTATACATAAACAGAAAAACGCCAAATTTATTGAAATTTGATTCTCTTGGGTACATTATAAATGATAAATATATTAGCTAAGATATTTTGTATAAATTACGGAAAGCCACCGTCTGCGTTTGTCCGAGTTGTCTGAGTCGGTCCCAAATTTGTCGCCGTCTGCAATTCGTGCCTTAAACTAATGAGTAAGGAAAATAACGAGCCGGATTGACGCCCGGCTCCACCGTACTCGCAATACGGTTTTGAATTTTTGGAGGGGCACAGGTCGTCCCAGGGGCGTCCCGCCTACTTTTGCGGGATGCCCGGGTTGTTGCGATCTGCCCCAGCATACGAATATCAAAATCAGATGGACTATTGTGCGCAAACATGAGGTGACGGTTAACCTAACAACCAGCTTACGAACTCGTTGAATATTCTAGTACACTATTCAGGTTTGCAAATGCTGCACCGACAATGGGCCTAGTAAAGGTTAAAGGCGCGGTGACGAGCATAGTTAGATGGAGATCGACATGCACATGCAGGTGATGCTTGGGTGATGTATGTAAACAAAGACGTGTAAAAAAATCGATGACCAGCTTTTCGTGCATAGAATGCTTCGTTTCTTAGAAGTAATCAATGTTCTTTTAGTGTCATCATTACTTCTTCATTTCCAAACAAACGCCAAATTTTGGAGAGTATTGATCAAAGACCATTACCAAACAAACCAATTTTAACGCGGTAGAGTTAGTAAGCTCGTGATACCAGTGATACCTTCTGATAAAATAGTAACTTGGTACAAAAGTAGATTTAACCCAAAAAAGCCAAACTTCTAAATGGTTTCACGAAAAAAAAAAAAAAAACGCCCCCCCCCCCTTCCCGCGCGATTTTAAAGACATAAAATCAGACAATGTACAACCCTAAAGATAATGCTCTTGGCATCCTCCTCTCCTAAACTGCGAGAGGAGCCGTGTTTGTTAGTTTATTTATTGCAAGTACCTACAGTGCCCATTGGGCATTGTTGTGGGGGTTAAAGTAGAAAAAATAAAGCAGCAAGTTAGTATAACCATAACAAAAATTATACGGAGATCAAACCACTTACAAGACAGCAATGTAAAAAAAAAAACGTAGAAAATGCAGGAGTACAACAAAAGCAGTATAGTATCATGCACAACCCAAAACAAACAACAACATCCAAAATGAAGTTCTGAATATTGTACTGAAAATACATGATAAATATGGGGTTTATTTTATCGACTCAAAAGGCTGTCCCAGTGGCAAAACGGAATTTAGAATCTAAGAACATTGGAGCATCACGTTGTGGAATGGTGAAAGGTGTGGAGGACATGAGAAAGAAGAGTCTGAAAAAGTGGAAAGCATGAACTGTACGTCAGTCTTTAACGAATGTCGCTGCTGGATAATTGGTTACAAAAATGCGAGCCACTGTAACGGTATTTCAAAAAAGTAACAGTGTTCCTGTTACAAGTTCCTCTAAATTAAAAGTAACTAGTTACAGTTACAAGTTACTGAAAAAAGTAACTTGTCACAGTTATGTAGTTACATTAGGCAGTACAACGTAGCATAATTTGTTCCTGTACAGTTCCCGTAATACACGAGTTCCAGCCGTTTTGTTTTACCATAGTTTTCCTGGGAAAGCCACGTGGCTTTCCCAGGAAAACTATGGTAACACAAACTCCCCCCCCCACAAAACCCCCCCCACAAATCCCCATCAGTTACAATGCAGTTGCATTGTAACTGATGGGGATTACGAAGTATTTGCAACTCCACAGTGATGCAACTAATTATGACAAATGAACAAAATTAAATGGAACCCGGTGCAATGATAGCCGTCATAATGACCAACTGCGCTATAATTTTTTTCCAAGATGTCTACCTCAAATTTAGGGCTACGAGCATTCGCAAGGAAGCTAGTTCACTTCGACACAAACCATATTCCGCTGTTGGATACGGAAAAAAAAAGCCGAACAAACTAGTGCATAACAAACAACGAATAGAGAGGACCAGTGGTAGTTCCGCATCCTTCTTGAGCCTGGCTATTATGACAGTGTGCACGGAACAGGTGCGAATCTGAGGCTCGACATTATGCCAGTCATATATAGCAGGAACTTGGAGTGTTTTTACTTGTTTATGGGTTGCCCACCCAACTTTGATGGCATTAGGTGATTACTCCACTTCACAGAAGTGGAGTAGTGATTTAATTAAGTAAGGGGAGTAAGTGGAGTAACCACCTAATCCCCTAAGTGGAGTAATTACTCCACTTCAAATTGTATACTCCCAGATCTCATTATTCCGTACCTTGCTTCGCCTAGGAGTTTGTTGCGCTCACGCAAGACTGCTACAATATCACAAATTTCCTTGTAAGGAAAGACAATACTATTGAACACTTTCCAGTGGCATTCAGTGCAAGTGCTGGTGCATATCTTATTTGCCAGTGCGTTGCAGGGGTACTCCTAGGTCACCGCATCGCATAGCATAGGAATGTCACGCCGATCTCTTACTCCTAACCCCAACCCAGATCCAGTAACCTGGTGGAGAAGGCCCAAGCAGCCAGTGCAGGTGGGGTATATACATATCCCGGACTAAAAGATACTCCCAAGCAGCTGGGTGCTGAGACATCAAGGCTCCCCAGTAAAGTTTATTCCTCCTCTAGCTTACCTTTCAGTAGGTACATGTACGCACAGGCGTAACATGTATGCACTCAGTTTGCTTTGTGTGATCGATAAAACATGCTGAAATGTGTGCAAGTCCTGCCGAGTCATCGTGCAGTGCACGCAAACAGGAAACACTCCAGATACGGCCGAAACAGTACTTTATTGTAAATAGAGAAATGCGCCTCAAAAAAATGACTAGCTAAGAAGCCACAGCTGCCGAGATGTCACACTGAGAATGACGTAACGTTGAGCAAACTACACACATGCGACCCAGGCCGACACGCGAGACAGTCCTGAGAAAGAGCACTGCTCGACACACAACGTACACGCGCTACACCATGCGGAAGAGGGACAACACTGGAATCACCCTGATGCTGGGCCCGAAAGTAGCGGTGCGTCGCACGTTATCAGGCTGCGAAATAACAGCACACCGGAAAAAACAACGGCAATGAGAAAGAGGCAAACAGACAACGTCGATCAATGCAGATGTGGCTTACGAAACGGTGCTGATTGTATTGCATGGTCGTGACTCAAACGAGTGTTGTTTTGCAGGGCGAGGGTAGTGCGGTCCCCACTGGGGTAGAGCGCCACCAGTGCTGCTCTGTCGTGTGCCCTTGAAAATGAGCAGCAGCATTTAAGAGATCTCTCCAAGCGAGTTACTGCAGCCCAGAGGGGAAGGGCCGTCCATATTTTTCAGAAACAGGCCCACACTGAGCGTGCAACTCAAAACGAGGTCCTCGCTGCAACTGGTCCCATTAATTTTTTTCCACTGGTGGGCACGTGGAAATCGTATGGCAGCTGTTTTGGGCAATTTTGTGTCTGTCCACCAATGGCTGGACAAACATAACATTAAAAAAATCCCTCATATACTTGCAATTTCCAACTGAAACTTATTTGCTTAAGTCAATTTTTTTGGCAATAAAAATAAGAAGATCCCAACCCCGGCACAGGACGCCATGGTAGTTGTGACCTCAAATCCTCGGGCCAAGCTCCATCACTTCGCGCTATTCATTTTATGAGCCCAAATGCGTCAACCGGCACTGCCGTCACCTAATGTCACTTAAACACCATGGATATCTTAGTTCTTCTTTATAGCTAGTCCTAACAAGCTACTCCGACAGCTATTTGCAGAGACATTTGTGTCGTACAAGATGAAAACGCATTTATCGACCGTGTGGTTCAGATTGCTTTCCCCTGAGAAGCTGCAGCAAACACGCGGAGAGGTGACCCTGCACGCCCTCCCAGAACTCGTGACACAGAGTAGTAGCGCCACATTCCTGTGCCCGTTTCACCGTCGAGGCTATCCTTTTTGAGGCTACCACACACATGTACACACACAGACTGAGAAGCATACGCGGGCGACACAACAAGATGTAAGTATCACAATATCGATAGCGTACGTGAGGGGGCACAAGCACCCCGCTCTGATATGTCTGGCCGCTGACACGCACCGCATTTCCTCCCAGCTGTCCGCCTGCCTCGACTGTGACCCCCAAGAACTGCCGCCCCAATGCAGTAAGGACCCGGAAGCTAAACATACATCTTTTAAAACCCATCTTTTTACAAAAAACAAGCAAAGTGATGCGATGACATGCATATGCTAAGTGACAGGGAGGAATTGGACTTCAACTGAAGCTGTCTGTGCGTTTCTCTTACAAAGTGTCGAGAAAGAAGGGAACACGTATCACATTTTTTAACACAGCCTAGGCCAGCAAGGCTTATTTTAAAGTAGAGCGCCGCATAAACTTGCGAGAAACGTCACCAATTTCGAGTGATTTTGCGTACAAGCAGAGTCACAGCTGTGAGCCTGCCAAGCATTCCAGTTTTCGATGTACTAACAGGCATCGATAATAGTGATGGCTAGTGGCAGCTGTAACCGAGTGCAGCAAAAGTTTAAGTACAGTTTAGTGCATTACTCATTGTTCTAGTTGTTCAGTAATTACACTAACGTTGCTTTTATGGGCAGCAAAGTTAAGATAGTGGCCCTAAACTTGAAATGAAAGAGGAATCAGTAAAGGGGCACGTTGACAGGAACACCTTTGAATGAGACCAGTTTGTGCGTGAAAAAATCCGAAACACAAAAAGACAGGCTCGAGCCAGTTTCACCCAAGACATTGTACTGTTTCGATGTTACAATGCAAGCATAGCAGAGTAGCCCCAAAATACAGCCTCATCACAATGGTTATTCTTTAGTTTTAAACACACTGTAGCTGCTTTAAAAAAGAAGAAAAAGCAAGGTCTATTACTGGACAAAGCAGGGAAGGTGCTTTGTGAAAGCGAACATTCCGATGCTTCTGTTCAACTCAGTGCTTTGAACGGCAAAGCACATGGCACATTACTCAAACGCCTTTTGCTGCTTCCCGTGAAGTGCGATCTTCCAGGGCCTTCCACTATGATTAAGTTTATGCACTATAGCTATTAGTCTGCCAGGTTAATGCAAGCATTCAAAGTAGGTCATTGCATTCTTAAAACAACTACTGCACAAGCAGCGCCCCAATGGTGCGATGTAGATTAGAATAGAGGTACACGGGCTTGGGATCGGTACAACAGGCTCATTTTGTTCCTCAGTGTGGCCATCTCATTGAGCACGAGCCCTAGAGATTCTTAGCAAAAATGTCAATTTTTTACGCATACTTGCGCAACTGCACTCATATGTACATGTGCACCTGTGCAGCTTAGAGATACAATTCATCAAGGAATAGGGCAGCAGCTCACAGACAGGACCTGTGAACAGTCTGTTAAGTACATCTTCCATTCCCATCCAATTCTTAAGGGAGCACACTGGTCTTAAACCAAAAAAAGTTTATTTTTACAGTTATGATGATAAAAATCGTGGGGAATAAGTATGTTTTTCATTCTGATTGTACAAATAAAACTTGTTTTTGTGTAAAATGACTATATTCAAATTCATTTGTATTTTTATATTTGATTTTTTTGCCAGCCTTTGCACAAAAACTGCTGGAGGGATGCAGCTGAACTAGGTACCAATGAACTGCGTGCAAATCAAGGAGTGCAATAAGATTAACAGTATCATTCTGTCTGGTCTGTAGCAGAATTTACGATAATTAGAAGTTTGGGCTCGAAAGGTGGAAAACAGAAAAAACAGTTTTTCTTGCCAGGCCCAAACTTCAAACTGTCGTAACTTCTGCTACAGACCAGATAGGATGATAATGTTAGTCTTATTGCACTCCTTGATTGCGCACAGTTCACTAGTACCTTGTTCAGCTGCATCACTCCAGCAGTTTTTGTACAAAGGTTGTCGAAAAATCCAATATAGAAATCCAAATAAATTTGAATATAGTTGTTTTACACAAAAAAAAAATTTTATTTCTGCAATTAGAATGAAAAACTACACACACCCCCCACTTTATCACCATAACTGTAAAAACAAAGTTTTTGATCAAAGACCCCCGTGCCCCCTTAAATGAACCGCCACAGGAATAAACGCTGAGTATTTATACATAGCTGTGTGCACGCTTTCGAAAGTAGGGACAGTATACAAGTTTCAGAGAGCAAACTCACGCCAGCTTGCAAGGAAATTCACACAAAGCATTTCAAAAGAGAAAGCAGAGACTGCACATGTAACAGTGCTTGACAAATGCGATGCCGCTGCAAAAGTAACATGGACAGCTCACGCCATACCTGGCGTGGAGCCAATTTTTTTTTCAGTGATGAGCATTGTCTACACTGCATGACTATTGAGTATCACAGGTGACAAAATGCGCTATTTTTTCCAAGCATCGGCCGTACGAGAGCTCAGTAATGGCCAGCTTGACCGCAAAAGCAAATGCCGATGACAAACTGCGGGGCAAAATAGAATAAAGGAACACTGCACCTTTTTTGAAGGTGAGAGTGAATATATTGCTTGAACACTGCGTGGAATGTTTTGACCGTGGTGTGGAATGCTTTTAATACGTCTCGGGCAGCAAAGCTACATGTAGTCTTTCTGCAGATTGGACACAGGTGCAGTTTTGTTCAGTGCTCGGTACAGCCACGGTCGGCTAGCAATGTTAGAGGAATGGTAGTATTTGCGAGCTGAGACACAGCAGCTACAAAGATGGGGTCTATTTTGATTTACAATGGTCACAGCAACTTCACTAATTTAACACAGCTACAAACACTTTGCGGCATACAAAAAAACCTCCATCCAGACACGCACACCACTCGCTACGCACCGTAGTGTCGCTCAAAAAACACCTTTTCTCATGTCAAGTCGGATTCTGCTCTCACCCAAACTATAGCCCTGAATATCACAAAAAAATATTCTCTCTGCTGCAGCAGCACGTACGAACTAACTTCTCTTTCGATGTTGAGAGTCGATAAACCCTGTTGTTAACGCAATCTGCCGACGTTTCATCCCCCCCCACTTCCGGAGTTGCTCAGAAACCGCAGTCCCTCGCCAACAGATTGCATCCCGCAAAACGTCCTCCATTTCTCGTGAATTCCAGTTCGTTCAGGCACAGAGATAGCGGGGAGTTGTAGCAGGTTCCGCCTACCTACCAGTGCGTTTGGGGCAGCCGGCCAGCTAGGAAGATTGCGATGCCGTGAGTAGAAACTTGCGAGGCAAATTTGAGATGCCTAAACAACGAGTGCAGTGGCCGAGATGATGGAGGAAGAGCGAAAAACAGCACCAGACGACAAGGGTGACTCCTCGAAGCGACCGTGTTGGCGCGGACACCTCTGGACGACGACAACAACGAAGCGAGTCTAGTGGAGACACCTAATGACCATGCAAGGGTTGGCGAAGACGCTCGGAGGGGCCGTTAACCTGCATTCCTGACACTGCAGCGGCCTACCACCCGGGGCTCTCCTTGTAAAAGCTATAAAATTATTTAGGCACTTTCACTGACTTCCACTATGGAGTATTAGTACGCTTGAATGTGTATGCGGTAATATATATGTATATATATAATATATATATCTCATTATTACTGTTTTCCACCGTGGCCTCGTCAAAGGGGGCTATAGCAAGCGGTACACACGTAGAGTCAAAACACCAAAAAATACTCGGTTGACGTCTAAGTGGTGGTGGTCTACTGTGGAGTCTTTGGTTGGCAGGATGCACGCAATACAAAAAGTTTCCCCTCGCCACTGATCCCCCCTCCCCCAATAGTTGACCCAGCAAATTCTCTATGAAGCTACTCACAACACTACGGTCCGATCAACGTTGACTAGCCACGGTTCGGGCGGCATGGCTACTATGCGCGCCCCGAATAATGAAGAGATGTACTAGAGACACACACCTAACGGTCTTCCTCGATAGCAATGCTGGCAAAGCTCAGAGTTTCCTTTGCGGAACGACTTGGAAATACGGACTAGAGTGGACAGATACAGCTGCTCAGTGGGGCACCATCTATATCTTTCTACGGTCAATGAAGTGATGAAGTTAGGCTGGATACTATCGGCGTGATAAAATGCATCGGCAGCTGGTGAGCACCCCTTATGATCAGGGAGCTGCGGAGTATTATCTAAAAATAGAACAAGGACAGATCTGATTGAATGGACGAGGAGGGAAGAGGCGGGAAAAGGGATGATGGTAGAAAGAACAGAAAAAAAAAAAAGAAAGAAGGGAGAGCTACCAGTAAACTAGTTCAACAGAAAAAAACATCACCAGGACGGAGTAATAACGACAAAGGGACACTATGAAGCAACCTTGCAACGGTAAGAGAGAAAAAAAAAAATATTTGGGGAAAAAGAAAAGGTGACAAATTTTGCACCCTAAGCAATGGCCACAGCACCTTCCACAGTGCCTTCCACATAGATGCTGGTTCCTTAGTGTTGGCACAAAATGCACAACCGAATGACTAGGGTCGCTACTAGATGGGTGCCACACACCTGAAAGGGCACGACAAACCTTTGCTTTCAAGCATCGGCAACTGCGAGTCTCCCTCAGCAGCCCTGGCATGCTCCAAAAAGGAATGCTCCCCTACAAACAGCGGTGCTGCTTAAATGACACAAACTACGGTACCTGGCGATGACGCCGATTGGCGAAGAATGCAAAGGTGTGACAAATTTTCTGATCATGCCTAATGTGTGACATTCTAACATACTACCAAAAACTTCAGTCCGATTTGCATAAGAAAAGTAAAATTAAAAAAGGAGATGTTTTTAGGCAGCTCTTTCATGCGTGCCACAGGAAAGCATGAAAGAAGATTTCTTTTTTTTTTTTTTCAAATATGAGGAGGATGGAGGTGTGAAGCTTCCAAACAGCCAACATCTCTACAGCACCACAACAACACTGAATGCCCTGCACTTGCAGGCTCGACAATGTGAGAAGGGAGAAAGGAACAATTAACACTGAAAAGACGAAACATTTAGCTCAAATGGCCGTCACACACAATGGCACAACACCGTGATAATGATGCACCCTCAGATACCGGGGCTTTGTCAGTAATCAGTGCTCACTGTGGGAAAAGCACCACACAGAAAAACTGTACCATAGAACACCTCTCACCCTACGGACAAGATTTCCTACTCGAGAAAGAAATTACCTATTGTCAGTTTGGAAATTCATAGAACTGCAAAACAAACAGCGAAGATTATAATCTAAACTCCATGCCTCTTTTGTTTCTACTCAAAGAGAGACGTCCTTATTAGTAATGGCACCGCAGAGCTAATGGCCAAGACTATGCCAGCAGCAGAGGATAACGTAGTCCATTTACGGGTCCCATGTTGTCCTAGTCATTGTGAAACGCTACCGTCCACATCTTAACAAGCTACAACAGCAACCTCTACTCAACACTAACTAGGCTTCCACACAAATAACGGCAAAACCATTGCACAGTAGTATAGTACAAGACGAAGAAATAAGGCAGGGCACAGTAAAGGTCCCTGCGGAACGCCGTCATGGCATTCCATCACAAACAACGATCACAACATCGAAATGGGGTACCAGGGGCCTCTATCTAGAGTCACAGAGCTTTTGTAAATTCATTCAATCCCCACTGACGAGAAGAAGTGAGACAGATTGCTGTTGAGTTAAACTCGACTACGAGTCGTCAGAACTCTGTGCTTGGTGTCAAATCTAGCAACCTGAATATACGAAACTATGGCGTTGATCGAAAAATGCTCAGCCTGTGTGCAAAATACATCTAGACCTAAACTAAATTCCATCAGTGCCTCGAAGGTAGTCGAGCGCTGTTAAAAGTTCGAGCTGTGCGTGACCCTTGTGGCATGAGTGATATCGTCGTGCAATCAAATGCTAAAAGGCACACACTGAAAGATATTAGCCAGGAACACCCTTTTTTTTTTGCCAGCTTGCAGACAAGAGGAAAGGAATGCTAAAAATGAACTGTAGCCTTTGTAGGCCGAGTACAATATCACTGAGTATTGGAAGTCAGTTCTGAATACAGAATTCAGACAAAGAAACAAAGAAAACAAAACATTGCTTGCATTAGACGAGCTAATGAGGTCCAAGTTTTGAAGGAATGTTTCGAGGAACGCAGACTAGCATCTTAAAAGTTGAAGTAGCAGAAGTAGCCACCATACTTATGGTAGGCTGGCTGTGCACAGTTTTCAGCAAGAGCTTACGTCAAGTTCTTTGCGGCAAAGTGCCGCTTCGTTGATTGGGCAGCCATAGTATCTACCAACAGCTCACACCAAAATACAAAAGACAAAAAAGAGGGAGGGGGGGGGACAAGACACAAGCCAAAATCATCTTCCTAAATGCACACCAAGGAGGTTATTTAAACCTCCTTGATGCACACCAACAAAAGTTTGTGTCACTTCAAAAAGCGAAAGAGAAACCCTTAAGTAGCAAAAAGAACAAGCAATGCAACAACAAAACAATGTGGCCCAAGCCATAAAAACAGGTCAATCTCAATGAAACCAGAGCAGCACACATTAATCGGGACAGACCACTAAGGTCCTGCATACATCAAAGCTTCCGCTTAAAAAAAAAAAAAATAGAGGATTGTTCTTCTAGGTGGACTAGAGAGACTAGAATGTAAGCTTGCATTAGTAGTTGAACAAACTCTCTCGAGAGAAATCTAAAATGAACACATGCCTATCTTTCTTGACTCGTCTGTTTTCTTCGCAAACACTAGGCACTGTGCTGGTCCACGTAAGTTAAGAGGTTTTGCCATGAGTATTCTTCAAAAGACGGCAGCCTCCCTAGATGCGACAGCCTTAACCACGACTAATCAATTGAAGTTTTGAGTTACATTCAAACCACCTTTTTGCCGTTTCTCGGAAACCCTAGAATGGCACACTTTATCACCGGTGAGCTAAAAAATTTTTCTGCTGACAGCGCTGTCTAAAAACCGAGCGAAATTTATAACAACGCATCAACGGTTGTCGCATCCAGGTCTACCTCAGTTCGAACAGAAATTTCCTGTGCAAAGCAAGCCAGAGATAAGGACCAGCTAGCCTATTGCATTCACAACCACCAGAGTAAATAGTCAAAAAGGCGGGCCCACTATAAAAGCCGAGGGTCGTGGAGTCAAGTGTCTTGAAGCCGTAAAGATGTGAACCCCCGTCCCTTTTAAAAATTCTGCACCCAAACAGGCCAAGTCGTGAGAGGACGCTTCGAATTCCATTGTCACATTTGCACAACACTTCAAAAGTACATTGTTTGTCATGCATCGCAATAAATGCAAACACAAAAAAGATGGAACAGAGAAAACCCGTGTTTCTCTTGAACAATCTGCACCCAATCGGGCTAAGTTGTGAGAGAATGCATCGAATTCCATTGTCACGGGTATTTGCACAAGACTTTTAAATTTCATTGTTTGTCCAGCTTTGCAACAAAGCAAGCAAAAAAAGATCATTAACGGTTCATTGTGATGCCAAATGAAGGTGAATTAAAGGAACAACTGCAAGGGGAAGCCGCAAAAGCTGCCATCAACAGAAAACAAGCAGCTTTGGTGCCCCCAAACAAACAAACAAACAAGTTAGGTCACTCACCTGCCATGGCAGTTGAGGCTGTCAATCAAATGCAGTAGAGTTTGAAGTTGTGAGCAAACCAACATGCTGCCCTTGCTCGTGTCACACATACACCCTTGCATCAAGAACATACCCACACACATCCAAAAGCCCACTCGTCCATTGATTTAACATGCGCAAAGTACAACAGGAACCACTAAAATCACAGGACCCTTCGAACCAGGGTGGTCTTACACTCTGATGGGCTTCAAGACACCTACGACATCAACTGCTCAGGCGCCCGCAAGGTGCCAGGACTGTTGTCTGCACACACTATGTAGTTCATTCTTTGGCCAATTCAAGGAAAGCTTTTTGCTAAGCTGATAAGATGTGTGCAGATTTTGGCCAAAAGAAAGTCTTGGTACACTCAAGGTTTTCCTGAAGACGTGTGCGCCTCAAATTTCTCTACAGAATGGCACGTCTGGTGAACAGTTTGAAGTAGATGCACTATTTTGTAAGCAGGCATTAAAAAAAACTGTTTCTTGCTACCGCACTGTTGGTACTAAAACGTCAGATTGAAAAAAAAAAAAAAAAGAAAAGAAAAGAAAAGAAAACATGGTTTACTGTAGGTATTTGGTTAACTGTAGGTATTTGGTTAGGGGAAAAGATTCATATCCTGGCATCTCGTAGACATCGAGCAGATGACTCCACTGAGACAGTCACGAAAAGAACCAGTGGATGTCACCCTCAAATTTACACTGCAGAGTTTTCATTTTGGAAGTACACAGAAATTCAAACTCTTCAGAAACTGTGTAGCTAGCTCACTTGAGAAGAGCAGGGGGCATAAAACGGGACCTTGTGGTACTCCCAGTCAGCGCATTCGAATGAATGAGAAAACAAGCAAAGCATCCTTCAGCTCTCAACCGGTGGATTCTTCCAGCGCATCAGAAACACACGAGGTTCTAGGGTGCTTTCACCCAACCTCGAAAACTACAGCCAGAATACGACTTAGTAATGCCGCAGTAAATGCACATCTCCAGAGAAGGGAAAGACTCGAGTCTATTCCGACTCCCCCAAACCTCAGCTGCAAGGAAGCTCCCATTAGGTCTTCGCAGCTTTGAAACGCAACCTCCACTGGTTCTATTCCCGGCCGTGTACATCTTGCCTCCCCCTCGGCTTATGGGGAAAACAGGCTTCACCTCGACACAGCAAACAACAGCAAACAACAACAACAACAACTGTGGGAACACAACGGTGTGAGAGGGGGTATCTCCCTCTTTCGCATGTGGGAGAAACCGGTGGCGGGGACAGCAGAGATCTAGGTGGGAGGCGAGGATGAGCATGGGATGCGGGCGGATGGCCCGTCTCCGGTGGTGGGTATCACCGTGGTGATGAGGGCGCACCACAGGCTCGTGCGTGCCTGGCGGGAAGCGCGTCCCAACTGCTGGATGCTTTGTGCCAGGGCCAGAACATCTGCGTGTCCAAGCAGCAAAAATGAAATCGCAGTGCAATCAGTACCAGTGCTGATGCGGCAACTCACAGGCTCTGATTTTTCAGACGGGCCAGTTACTGCTCTGTTGATCTTCAACCTCATCAGGTATGCCTCCCTATTGGCCAGGGTAGGCTTCAAACATTACCGTTCCCTCCTTAATACTTCCTCCCTGGTTTGCGATATCATATACCTCACAATGGCACCACCTATACCACATGCACATGATCTTTTGCTTTTTTTGCCCCTCCCCCACCTGTAACCAGAGTTAAAACATTTTATGGGTGCATCCCAAAAAGTAGACAGCGTCAGAGGCAGTTGCCCTGGGCGTCTAAATAACAATTGGGCCAAGCACTGACAACTGGTTGATGCCATTGCAACATGAAGCAGTTAATTGAAATACAAATGTGACTGGAAAAAAGAGAGAGCTGCAGACAGCAGAAATTCCTAGCAAAAAAAAAAAAAAAAGACAAACACCTTGGCAAGTTCAGTTGGATGAATATTAAAGCACCAGTGGGCCAATTGGAACCAACTGCCCTTCCAATTGATCCAATGGTGTTTTGGACTACCCCAAATGGAAGGTTTTTTTGGCTGGATCACAGAAAGCCTTCAGTGCAAACTCCCTTCTGCTTGATAAACACGTAATGTAAAACTGGGCAGCCAGCTTGACAGATCCCTAATGTTCATTTTGCCACTTCTGTGAACGAAAAGGAATTCTAGATGGGGCTTGTGTGCTCGAGGTTACCGCACTTGCACGATTCTAATTCACATTTTTTTGCTAAAAGTAGCCTTCAAGTTTGTGCGCGTGTTACAATCGGGCTCAAAAACAAAGTCGGCTTCAAAGCAGCCAACAGCATTTTTACAGACAAAACTTCTTTCAATATCTACCTCAATCCCATAAAAAGCCCGTCACATCGAAACTATCAAGGTCAAGGCACTTTAAATTGCAAACTTTCAATATTCTTCCAGCCTTAATGCCAGCAGGAGCTGGATAAGCATGTTTATGAAGCGCAAGAAATTTTTGCGGCTACAGTTGCTTGAGTCAAATGAAATGTCTTTTGCCACGTAAGTGGTGTCAGGCATTTTTTTTTTTGTTATATATAAATGATATTGTCACTGACCTTTCTGTTCACATTATGTTGTATGCCGACAACTGTGTCTTATATGAAAAAAAAAAAAAAGAAAATCACCTCAGTTGACGGCCAAATTAGACTAAATCAGGACTTTCTAAAAGTAATTTCTTGGTATGACAAATGGCAGATGCCTGTTAATTTTGCTAAAACAGTCTTTATGAGAATTACCCTTAAAAAAGACCCTCTTTTGTCCCAGTACTCTACCAACAATACAATGCTGTCAGAAGTAACACAATACAAGTACCTCGGTCTCTGGATTAGAAAAAAACTATCCTGGTCAAAACACAGATTTTGTAGTAGCTAAACCCTTCCACAAACTTTTCTTCCTAGGACGTTCTTTAAGATCGACTACGCCAACTGTTCGTCTCCTCGCTTACAATGCCATTATCCGTCCTGTATTGGAGAGTATGCTGTGGTCATATGGCACCTGTTCAGTCAGACTGATATCCAAAAACTTGAAAGAGTGCAAAAAAAGGTTGTTAGGTTCATTTATAACTCGTATGGTCCTACTTCGATTACAAACCTTCTCCTGAAAAGCAAATTGCGAACAATTCCAGACTGAAATCGAATATTGCGCTTATCCAGTAGATCCAGTTGATTATCCAGTTGATAAAAGGTCACTATGCGGTTGACACATCACATATCGTTCACTTTTCATCTGGTTACGCGACAAGACAGAGACACAATCTGACTATAGCGCAACGAACCAATTGTTTCAAATATTCCTTTTTTTCCTAGGAGAATCGTGGACTGAAATAACTTACATAACGACGTTACGTTAAGTACATTGTCTGCTTTTGAAGATTCACTGCAGTAATGATTGTTAACTATGTTTGTACTTTGTTTTTTGTTGATTCTCTGCCTTTGAACAATCGCTGCAGCTAACACTGTTATATACGCTTGTGCTTCTTTTGCTTTTGATTGTTGTTTGCCACTTACCACTGATCTTCATGTTTTGCACCACCCCTGCTATGATCTTGTAAAAGATCACAGTATCAATAAATAAATAAATAATAAAATAAATAAATAAATATACGCGGTATAATAGACATCAAACTGTTTTTTGCTTATTTTCCTGCATAAACTATCCTGCGCGTTACATTGGAGGATGCGTTAGAATCGTGCAGATACAGTACTGTAGCCGCCCTTTGATAGTGTTGCCGGCTAGACTTGAAGCCCGGCATAGCCACCCACCGGCATCCTCCTGGAAGCGTGCGGTGGGCGGCGGTGTGGCGGCCGCCATGAGCGGGTGCTGGTGCCGGTGGTGGTTGTGGTGGTGTCTCTGTGCCTGGTGCACCACCTCGTCCCTGCGGCGTGCCTGCACCGCCCTCAGGGCCTCCAGCCAGTGCTCCATGCAGGCGTGCACCTCAGGGTGCACCTCGGCTCCCCGCAGTTGCTCCATCTTGGCCACCAGCGTCAGCACCTGAAGGGGGCGCACCCAGAAGGGAGCAGGTGGAAGCTCCTTCACCCATAGAGCTTCATACTAATATATACTAGGGGGAAATCTGGTGCTGCAATCGCAAGCCGCTGTGGGTGGTGCCTACAGTGAACTAGAATGTCTTGATCCAGTGGCGCGAACGGGAGCGCTTTGCAGCGTTCGGGCTGAAGCAAAGCGCGTCTACCGCCGCCAGGGGCGCCACTGCGCCTTCTTCGAAAACGGTACCGCGGTTGCACGG
Organism: Haemaphysalis longicornis; assembly: GCF_048455015.1. Lineage (NCBI taxonomy): Eukaryota > Metazoa > Arthropoda > Arachnida > Ixodida > Ixodidae > Haemaphysalis > Haemaphysalis longicornis. The sequence continues at coordinate 107,782,109 of NW_027526361.1, forward strand.
GCCGTTCCTTGGGGCGCTCGCCAGCTATTGCCGCTGCCGTTTTTTACTGTGGTACAGTAATTAACCTTTATGGAAGAAAGATGCTCACTTTTGTTGTCCCTGTACTTTTCTAAGAACGTTTTGTTGCTTATCAGACCCGTTTGAGCCATCGGGCAACGGCTACAAACAAATCGTCTGCTAGCGGCGCAGACGATACGAGCGGATGTGCGATACGTTGGCGGCGCGCGGTCGGACAAACTCTCCGTCTGTTTATGGCTGAGGCCGGCCTTTCATTTTCTGCGTGTTTTACGTTTCCGTGATGTTCCACAGAAGCAAGAGGTATACAATCGTCAGGAATATAGTTATTGCGAGTGCTGTCGAATAGAGGTTGGCCAGGCCGGGTACGCGATGTCAAAACGAAGGACGGACACCTATTGCTTTGCTCCGGGTTGTCACAGTGGTTACCCTGCAGGTGCTCCCAAGGCGTCTTTGTTCGCCGCTCCTTTGGACGATGAACTGTGCAAAAAGTGGGGACAAAATTTGGGAAGACTGGACAAACTCTTGACCATATCTTCAGCCGTTGGTGAGCGCCACTTTGAGCCCGAGTGCTTATTGCGTGATTACATCCACGTAATAAACGGCTGTAAAGTGCGACTTGTACGCGGGAAGCTGTCACTGGCTCCAGGTGCTGTACCTACCATCCTGCCTGACTGTGCTTCGAATTCTGCGCGGAGCATGCACGCGGAAGCCGCAAAGGAAAAGGCGGACAAGAGTTTCAGTTTCGGCAGCCAGCAAGCAAGCTGAAGAGCCGAAAAAGATGAGGTGCACCAGCCACAACACGAGGCTCTCTCTCCGCAGTGCTCATCAAATGAAGTCGCAAGTTCTGTGGAATGATGCTTTCACAATGAGCCATCTTCAAGAAGTCAAGCTTCCTTCAAAGCTCTGGTGCCGGCTAAATTGTGCCGACGATCGAAACGTTCGTTTCGCTATACGACATCGATACGAAAAAAAAAAAAAAGCTAGACATTTTCACGAGAAATCTGTGCTCTTCTATCCACATGACGACAAAGTGTCGTCGCAAACATTCTTTTCGTGGTGTGTTATGCGGAAGCGGTGACATATATTCCCTAGCTGTTGCGAACAGTGTGCTGCAAGAAGCTGACAGCAGTTCGGCCTGCAAAGGGGCCATGACGACTAGGAGGTTTAGTGATGTATTACACGTGCTAACACAGAAGCTGCGATCTCAAACGACACATTTGGAGACGCTGCCTTCAGCACTAAGTGCCTGGGGAAAGTTTCCTCTGAAGGTAATTTGTTTATTGCAAACTTTGCTGCTGAGAAAATCAGCCGGGTGCTACTGGACGCGTGAATACTGGGTATAATTTGCTTTTGTAGAGTGAAATTCACAAGTAGGTTCATGCCGGGACTTTATTACAGTAAATATAAAAAGTAAATCCATTCGTAAAGAATTAAACATAGCAGTTGTCCGCCGGCAGCACATCGAACGCGTACGCTCGCATCGATCGTCTGCGCAGGTAGCAGACGACACCAAACAACTCGATTTATAGCCGTTTCCCTACAGCTCAAACGGGCAGATTTGCAACAAAACGTTCCTAGCAAGGTACGGAAATGCCAGACGCGAGTAGCATTTTTTTTTTTAAAGGTTAATTACTACCCAACATCGGAACAGCGACAGCCTGCCGCGGCGGCGCCTTTCGAAGATGGCGCAGCAGCGCCACCTGGTGTTTTCTACACAGAAGAGCACGCCCCTTCCTCGCCGTTCGCGCCACTAGATCATTCTAGTTCACTATAGTGGTGCCATTGCAGCTAGCGACGTTCCTCGCCTACTTGGCTTAGCTAGCCGTATGGCTTCTTTTTTGTCTCGAAGCCAGAAAGGTAACATTTTTTTCTTCTGCATTGTTCATAAAGCTTCTAAATACTTACTGACAAGTATATCTTTCTGGAAGTTCAATTTTGTAATAACGAAACACATTTCAATAATCTTTCAGAGTACTATTGTCGCTTTTTTGCAGCCAGAGGCAACTTTTCAGCCTGTTCAGGAGCCATGCCAAGGACAAGTGGAACACGCCTGGCCAGTACATGACGGAACGCTCGCTGAAGCGCGGCTCCCCTAGACAGTGGCGCCAGATTTCCCCCTAGTGTATATTAGTATGAAACTCAATGTCTTCACCGTCATAGCTACACGAGCAAAATTCATCGACACACGTAAGTCTGCTCTCACGCTTTGAAGACAACAGCATTGTGGCAATGCCGCTGAAATTCGTCCCTTGTGAAAACGGAAAGTGCATTTTTAGCAAGAAATCTAAATTTCCAGCTTCATTTCTGACTAGATTTATAGATTCTAGCTGGAATCGAAAGCTCCTAACTAGAAAAATTCGTAGTCTACCTAGAGTCGATTATTTCCTGCTGGCATGTTTTTTTCTTTTTCCAGTTGAACTGACAAATGCTAGCTGGAAGTAGTAGCTACCAGCCGGAACAAAATCTCAATCCAGCTAGAAATGAGCCTGAAAGTGAATTTATAGCTGGAAATTCTAGCTAGAAGAAATTTGTGGTTCAATAATCCAGCTAGAAATGGAATGGAATGGATGACTTTATCATAGGAGGAGACCAATAGGCCCTGTTGTGGGACACGGGAAAAAGAGTAGAGGAAGATGGTTCATATAAAGTCTTTTCACTGCACCTTTCACCTGGGTTTACTGCTGTATTGCATTTGCATCGCTTCCTTTGCTTTCGTTCTTTGCCTTGTGGTGTGAATTCTCCGACCAACCAATCTTGTTCAACCACTGGCAATGCGCCAAGGTAGCGCAGTGGTAATACACACTCAGCTCATACTATGGAGACCCGGGTTCCATTCCCGTATGAGCTCATGGGCTTTGCTTTACATTGCCGTCCAAAACAACTTTGCACTGCTGAGGTCTGACTGCTCCCTCTCTCCGAGGATCCGTTGTCAGTGTGGGGACAAGCTAGGTCGATCCCCAGCTCTGCTGTACTTTTCCAGCTTGAACCACTAGTGCAAGCTGAGCAATTTTTTTTTTTGTTTTTGCAATGCCTTCATCAGATCCCGAGATGCATGTCTGCCTCAACGGTAGGATGGCAAGCAAAGCACCAAGATAAGAAGCAGGTAACTAGGCCATAGGTCGGCGTACTCACTCGTGAGTACACTCATTTGTACTCAAACTCACAAGTGAGTATACAGACTCAGAAAAAAAAATGAGAACAATGACGAGTGAGTACAGATGTGAGTACACGTACTCGTGAGTACAGGGCTCATGAGTACTACTTGTGAGTACTGTACTCACGAGTGCATGCACTCACGAGTAGTGCTGGACTCGCGAGTGAAACTTGAGTTTGATAATGCAAAATGGAGAGACAAGCTAGTTGGTGAAAATCCATGAGTGAAACTTAAGCGTTTCCACACGTAGTTGTTTCACTTAGTGTTTCCACACGTGGTTGTTTGATTAAACGCAGACTCCAGCTTTTTTTAGTGTATGACCAATGTTGTGTACTGCATTCCTATGTCCTGTGGCCGGGTGCACGTCGGGCAGACCGGCCACTGTATCAATGTACGCTTGAGGGAGCACCATTCCTCCTTGAAAGGAAGGCCCTACACACACCTGGCGCTGCACTGTTCAGACTGCAGCTGTAAGCCTTGCTTTACAGACACGGAAGTGCTTTTTAAACATAGAGATCATGCTACCAGGGAACTTGCTGAAGCCTTCCATATCTGAAATAGGGCCTCGGATTGTATAAGTCACCCGTCACCGAGTATTCTAGATAAAGAAGTGCTACTTCTTAATTAAGGAGAGGGGGTAGAGGAAGAGGGAAAGAAACAGAAGAGAAGAAAAGGGGCGGTTGTACTCGTGTACCGCCGTACGCATGCGCGATGGTCACACGTGCCTGATTGTTGGGTCTTGGCATGGTATATACGTGTTTTCGATTTTAATAAATCTTTCAGTTGATAGTAAGTGCTGGTGGCATTTCCCTTTTTCGTCCCTGTGTCTGTTTGCGCTTAAGCTTCACTCATTGATAATGCACTCAAGTTCCGACCTGCCCACTCAAGTCCTGCGCATTTCGCGGCGCCCCTTAAAGGAAGGCAAATTGAGGTGTTAAGGGGAAAAACTGCGGCCCTCTTTATCCCTCTTCAGCGGTGTGCTCTTCACAGGGTTGCCATAGTGAAGGCATGCATGAGTGGCTTCGCTCAACTTTCTTCGTTCAAATTGTTCGAAGGGAGGGGGCATGGGAGGCTGCTAGCATGCACAATGCACGCAGATGCCCGTTTTTTCATCTTCAGGTTCGGTAACAAGAAAAGCTTCTGCCTGTTTCAGTTACACAAAATTGTGGAAGGGGAACTAACTGGTGCGGGCTGGAAGCATTCTCTGGCTCCAGCTTAGTTGAGTCCATAGACATAGTGCAGCGCATGAATGCAAGTGGTTGATTGCAAGAACAAATTGTAGAAACACTTTTGAACATGAGTAAATGTCAGTACAGATTGAGTACGAGTGCTAGTGAGTACAGATTGAGTACAAATGAGTACAGATCCAGTACAAGTACTCGTGAGGCGAGGACTAATGAGTTTGGGTACAAGTCAGTACGATTACAAATGAGTATGTGATGAGTTAGCATGAGTGATTTTTACTACAGACGAGCTTTTTGAGGCTGAGTTTGAGTGAATACAGTGTGAAGCAGTAAAAGGGCATTTGAGTTTGAGCTAGTCCTGTTTTGCCGAGATATGAACCAGGCCAAGACAAAGAAATGTAAATTAAAGCCATTCCACTCAATGTGAAAGCTGTTGGAAGTGCAGAGCAGTGATTCGCCATAATGGCCGGGCCGTAGGGCTGTTATCCGCTCACTGCTACCACCCATCCCGCTCTTCGCCGCCCTGTCTCACTCCAATCTTGATGAATGGAACAGAGGTTTGTCCAATGCAATTCAAATTTCCCGCCTTCACTATGCTCGCGCACTCCCTGCCTGAAACTGAGCCAGCAGGAGTTCTGTTCTTCTGTTCTTTTTGTGTTTGCTTTAATTTCGTATGCTGGAGCTGTTTTGCGTCATTTCAAACACATAATTTTTCTCTTGCGCGGCTGGGGCCTTTCTGCGCCATTTCGAACGGGCCATTTTTTTTTTTTTGCATGACCGCTTTTTTCGTTTACTATCATAAAAACCAATCTAACAAGCGTTCCTAACTAAATGAACGTGGGGGCTGGCGGTTATATACACAGATTCGATTGCCTCAAATGTGCCAGCAGTTTTCTTAGCACTAAACAACGGGGAGGAGATGTATGACAAGCGCCAGCGGTTGATGAGTTTTGAATGGTTATGACTATATAAACCGCTTGGTTTTCGAAGCCTCTGTGGGACGCCGCTATGACGGTGCGCCGTGGGGCTCTACTTGCGTCCAGCAAGCGAGCTACTATGACAAAGTGCTCTGCACTTAAAAAGCAATTCAAGCAGGGCAGTTGATGACTGAGCTCACCTTGGCGTGCTCCCTGAGCTGGTCAACAATGAGGCGGTCCACCCGTGACGGATTGGCTGGCAGCCGCGGCACAGGGATGTTGTTGGCACTGGACACGCGCTTCCCGGGGTTCTGCCGAGCCAACTCTGCTTCCGTCTGAAATGTGGCCACATGGAGAACAACATCGGTATTGGGCCGCTTTACTTCAAGGACGCTTGCTGTAATACGGGATGTTCTAACTGCAGGTATGCAAACATTCAGAATTTCGAACGCTTAACGGCGAGAGTTTGTCGTTTGATTGAATTTGCACCAGACTTATAGCATTCAAAGTATTTTGAAGTTCCTGTGGAGATTTTTAGAAAAAATGATAAAGTGCACGCTCCAAGCTTCACTCCACAGCACGTACTCTTCGGTTTGCTTTTCAGCCCAATGCAGCAGCAGTGCAAAAAAACCTTGAACAGATTTAAAACTTGCATCAAGCTAGCGCGTGTTTAGTGGCATTTGTTAGGTGAACTAGAATGCTCTCAGCATGTAAACTTGCAAAGCAGAAGATGATCCGCTGTTGATAGTGGCATGATTGAGTAAATGAAAGTTACTGGCTGTAGGCTACAATTGCAACGAGATAATAGGTTAGGTTAGGTTCATAACAGTTCGTACCAACCTGCATAGCTACCACAAGGCACTTGTCATAATGTTGAAGAACCTGTAAAAAGACAGCAAAACAGCGCGAAGGACGGGACGAGGAAGAACAACAGGACGAAGCGCTGTTCCGTCCACTGTTCCGTCTTGTCCTTTCCGCTGTTTTGCTGTCTTTGAATATGTACCGAGCAGCCCAAATTTTTACCTTGTTGAAGGACCAGTAATAGTGAAGTCACGCGCTATTACTGGACCAGTCCAGTAATAGTGCGTGAATGCACAGGGGTACGAAATCACAAGTGCCATAGTTTTGCTTTTTTTTTTTTTCATAGCTTTGTTTAGAACAAAGGACCAATTCATTATTATTTTATTTGATTCAAAATCGGCTTTTTGTCTTCGCATTCAGTTAAAAAACGTTATGCTAATTTAATGAAACTCAAGTTCAATTCAAGAATTGGTAAAATGGTTGCTGAGTGTAAAATTAAAGAGAATTAAGGTTAAAGGTCTTCATCCACTCACGCAGTCTACAGGAGTAAAAATCTCATCCTGAATAGCTACAGCACCTGGTGTCACCTTTCTGCAGCTGTTCTTACAAACACCAAATGCAATTACTAACACAGAAACACCGTTGCTTCAATCAGCCCGCACCAATCGATCCTCTTGGCATCCAAAGCAGGCAGGATGGAATTGGTCTTCCACAAGCATTAGTGTTGGCCGCAAGTGAAGTCAAACGTAACCGAGGTAACAAGACAAGTCAAGTCAAACCGAGTCAAGTGAACCTGAACAGTCAAGTCCTGGTGCCATAAAAAGACGAAAAAGTTTCACTGATGCTGTACAATGGCCATTGTTTTCGTAGCCGCAGCTTGATCTAAGCATTGTTTCATCCTAGCTACATAGAACACAAAAATTCGGAGAGCATTAACCTGGCAACGTTCAAGCTAAGAGTATTCAGCAATTAAGCTGTTGCAATTCATCTTCTCTCCTTCATCTTGTGACGCCTTTTCAGACATTTAGAGACAAGCACTACAGGACGTGCGACTTATACGACTTGAGGCCCTCCCACTTGAATAAAAGAATCAAACACACCAGGCTGCATTATTCTTTCACGAATTCCAGCCAAATTTTTCTGAAGCCAGCATATGCTTGAGAAGCCAAGTTAGAACTCCCATTGAGGGGGGGCATGGCTCTTAAAACAGCTCCTTTTAATTTTCAAATAAACTCTGTGAAACTTGCCAGTCTTGCTCCCACTGATTTCAAATATGCCACTATTTTTCCAGTTTGTCAATTAATTCCCAAGGTAATTAGAGATAATTAGAAATTTTTGGAGGAACAATTAGACAAAACAGTGTTGGTCTAGAACTGCAATCTTTATATTTTCAAATACTACGAACCCTGGTGAATGCAATAAGAGAATCGTTTTTTTTGATGCACCACTTGGAACTAATTTTACAGCTCTTTTAAACTTTGGTGTTTGAAATGGGCACTCAAAATGGTTCCTTGCAACTGGTGCCACCAAAGTTTAATGAGCTGCAAAATTAGTTCCATGTGGTGAATCAAAAAACCAATTCTCTTACTGCATTCACCTCTGTTCAGAGTATTGGAAAATGTAGAGATTACAGTGCTATGACCAACACTGTTTTGTCTAGTGTTCCTCCAAAAATTGCTAATTATCTCTATCTTGGGAACTAATTGACCAACTGAAATAATAGTGCATATTTGAAATCACTGGTAAAAACGCAGCAAAACTGGTAAGTTTCACAGAGTTTATCTGAAAATTAAAGGAGCTGTTTTAAGAGCCGTGTCCCCGTTTAAGTGAACCTGCAAAGGACACTACAAGGCCGCTGTGAAAGAGAGCCAGCAAGCTCTTAGCTTTGCTGAAGGGCATTTACTCAAACGGTACGCAAAAGTCTTCGACCTCCCAGCCAAAGAAAAAAAAATGCCTAGCTTGCCACACTTGTTCTAGGAAGAAAGTAAAAAAAAAAACAAATTGCAATGCTAAAGCCACAGAGTGTTAAAGGAGCACTGACACCAATTTTCGGCGTTAATATTATTGCACAGTTCGCTTCCTTCACTCAACATAATACCCTGGCTGAAATATGAGCGGCCTGCGACGCGAAGAACGTAGTTCAATTGGATCTTATTTATCGCGCCGACGGAGCAGCGCGCGGAGCGGCACTCAGCAAATGGACATCAGCGTGACGTCAATCCAAGAGCGGAAAAGAAGTGACGCGACAGCGCTCGTCAAAAACTCGTGACGTCCCTTCACGCGCGCGACCCCACGAGCGGCGAGCGGGCGCAACACCCTCTCAAGCGGGCGCCGGTGACGTCCGCACAAAGCGGTGACGTCTGTCCGGGAGTCTGTCATATGCGCCGTTCGGGATGAAAGCGCGGGAATTTGAAACAAACGATTCTCAGGCCGTTCAATGTAATTAACTATCGCGCGCTGAAGTATTTGAAGGGCTGTTTCGGGTTCGCCAGACCATTAAGCATCGATAAAAACAATAAAAGTGGAACATGAAATTTTCGTGTCAGTGCTCCTTTAAGTTGCACGAAAGCATTAAATGACACATCTTGGTGATGGAATCAAGGCTTAAAGGGGCCATGCAGACAGTACACAAGTTTGGTTCGTTCGATAGGCTGCCTCGTTAGAATCCTAAGGAATTCATCGTACTAGCGAACATTAAGACAGGGACACAGCTAAAGAGAAGACGAAACACATGCTAGGACAAGGAGGGTGGTTTTGTCCGACAAGGACGGTGGTTTTGTTGTCATGACAAAAGACTTGTTCAAGGAAAAGGCCGAGAACGCCCTAAAAAAGAATTTTGTGTTAACCCCAGCCAATCCTGTTAAGGTTAAAAGAGAAGCGCTACGCCATTGTGACAATTTAAATTTACCCAACCTAAGAAAAGAGATTGCGGGTGCAAAGCCGGATGCCCTAGAAGTGTTTTATACAGCAAAGACACACAAGGATTCTGTACCTTTTCGTGCGATTGTTACGGAAAAAGGCTCCTGGCAAGGGGCGCTTTCCAAGTTTTTGCAAAAGCAGTTGAATGGTTTAAAGCTTGGGGACCCGTTTCTGGTACGCAACTCGGAAGAAGTAATTAGTTTTTCCTCAGAGCGCAAAGAGAGGGGGCTTTTTGCCTTTTCCATTGACGAGGAAGAACTGTTTTACTCCATTCCAAAGGGTGGAATGCTAAGCCCTGCACAGGAAAGCATTGATGCTAGTGGTATTGTATCATTCCAGAATTCTGCGGGCATGCCGCTGCCAGTAGCTTTATAGCTTTACTAGACTTTTATCTGTCCTCTACTGTGGTCAGGTTTGAAGATACGCTGGTGGTGCAAAAAGAGGGTGTGTGCATAGGTTCACGTATCGCCCCAGTCCTGAGCGACTTGTTCTTGGCAAAGTGTGACTGGCAGATTGCTTGCCGCCTTGAGGGCAGCCCCATTGTGAAGATCTGCCTACCGGGTATGGAGACGATTATCTTGTGGTGTTGAATGAAGCTGTGCCCGGTGATAGAAATAGCATTGTTGCCCATGTGCTAGGCGCGTTCACTGAGTGTGCAGGTGGTTTGAAGTTTACGTACGAGTTGCCGGAGATGGGTGTCTTGCAGTTTCTGGATGTGCGCCTGCACCTTGGGGCCGATCAGCCTTGTTGACAGTATGCTCCGCGCAGTAAAAAGGGCATCCTGCCCTATCAGTCAGCCCATTCAAAGCTTGTGAAGAGAGGCATTGCAAAGAACATTCTGAGGGCGGCGCTTACCAGGTCTTGCCAACATAGAATGCAGGCTAGCTTGCTGAAGCAAGTGGAAAGACTGAAAGCGGCAGCTTTTCCACCTGAAATGGTGGCCTCTGTGGCAGAGAGCCTTGTGAAGGAGCTCAAAACAGACCATGTGCCCGGTTCTGAATGCCAAAGGCAGAGAGTTCCTGTGGTAGCCTTGCCTTATGTACACCAAGTGTCCCACCGCCTGAAAAAGGTTGGTGAGAAATGTGGTGTACAGGTGGTTTTTTCGGCACCTGAGAGGCTGTCAAAAATGGTGTGTAGGGTTAATAACTCCGGCTCCAAGCCCAGCTGTGCCGTGCGGCGTACAAGCAGGTTTGTGAATTGCGCGACGGGGGTGGTCTACAGGATCCCCCTGTCGTGCAAAAAGTGCTACATTGGCCAAACAGGCAGGTGCCTCAATGTGAGGCTGAAAGACCACCAGGCGGCTGTCAATGCACAGATGGGGGCTGGCCTCCTGGCTGATCATTGCCGTAGGTGCAAGGGGTGCACACCAGATTTCTGCAGTACGCGCATCTTGTATAGGCCACCCTCCCAAACCGACCGAGAAATTGTGGAAGCCTTCTTGATAAGAAGAGAGGGGGATGTATGCGTCAGCGCACCGTCTTTGGCACTATCCGCAAAGGAAATTAATTTTTTGGAGAGGGAAAGGTGGTTGAGCGTGGGCGAAGGATGAAGGCTGTTTGCACGTGTCTGTTAAATTTCCGCAATGTGATATGGACCGGCGCTGTAATGTGACCTGTGATATGAGTGATAGTGTTTCATGAAGTGTTTTTATGATAACCCATTCCTTTTTCATGTACTTATTGGTGTTTTCCTGTTTATGTGGCATAAACTGAGTTGAAGATCTAGCGTGTGTTTCTTCTTCTTTTTAGCTGTGTCCCTGTCTTAATGTTCGCTAGTACGATGAATTCCTTAGTATACAGTAACCAACTCGCCAAACTTAGCGCTTTAGTAGTCGTTAGAATCCTACTGACACCACTTTTAACTCACACTTCGCTCAAACAAGCTATACAATTAGAAAAAAAAAAGGGAATGGCCATGTGACCCACTAGATCATTTCCCGCAACAGAACCTATGATGTCATAAGCTCTGCTGTGCGATTGGCTGAGGCCAGCAAAAGCAAACGCAAATTAGGCACAGCTTAGAAGCTTGCCGGCCGGGATATTTACGCTTAAATGTAATGCCTTATGATTTTACAGCAGCAAGAATGGTGGGGTAAACAATGAAAGTTACGAAAATACTTGCAAATATATAACTACCAATGCGCACTGCTGTTGGTACTGGGAGCCCTACACTTGTTTTAGCTGCACAGCAGCCCACCGTTTTGGAGTAGTCTTACACAATACTGGCCAATTGGCGTAAGTGACATTGGCTTACGTGACCCTGTTTGTTGAGCATACCCCATGTTTCACAAAACAATTACTTTCTACCGTAACAAAAGCAAGCCAGGTGCAAATATGGTCAAAAACAAAGCAACGGCAGACAACGTTCCGCGGCTGAGTATTGTAGCGCCATCTGGGAGGACTGATGGCAAGCAAGGCTGCAGAGCCTAATTTGAGTACCCGCCCTCATGACTTCATTACAGTCGTCACGAAAACACATGATTTGGTGGGAGAATAAAAAATTTTAACCTAAATTGATTGATTTCTCAGTGAATACAGCATCGTTTGCTGCCACAAAAGTGCTGAGGGCACTATAAAACACGAAATCTTTCTAATAAAACAAGCTAGTATTTTGTCTGCATGTCCCCTTCAACAGAAGGTGCAATGAAAGCACTATACGTAGCTGTGTAGAAATACCAGCCATGCATGCATCAAAGTTTTCACCGTGCTGCAAGCAGCTTATGAGATGAAGTATAATTTTGAAATCGTAATATTTTGAATGATTGTGTACACTAGTCGTGTAGATTTGTGGGGGCCCACCTTTTTGCGCTCCTTCTCGAGGCTGTGGAACTGCTCATAGCAGACCTCCAGGTTCAGGTGGAGCTCGTTGGAGGGACCGCTACGGCTACGCAGGGAAAATACCCACCCCCAATGTAGCACCTCGCAACTGTTGTGCACCGGGATGTTCAATCACCAGGTACAACTTTTTCAGAGTGTATGAGAAGTAAAAAAATGCGAAACAACCTTTACTACGCACCCCTCAATGCCTGCTCACAAAATACAAGCACCTGAGCAAGCAGCTGTTCCTGAGGGAACTCGTGAAAATATTTCTGGAAAAAAAAAACTTTCATATTTAGGATCAAAGTGTGGCTACTGAATTTCATGCCAACATCTCAAATATATATCATGGACATAGAGCAACATAGATGAAGAAGCAAGTCCTTGATTAAAATACGGTGATGAGTCTGTGAAAAAAAAATTCAGAGCCAGGCAATCATCATATGCCATAATTATATAAAAACTAGGGGTGTGCGAATATCAATTTTTTAATTTCGAAGCGAATTCGAATAATAAAAACAGAGTTCGAATCGAATCGAATATTTTTCGAATACGAATACTTATTGTTTTTTGTAAAATTTAAGTTTTCACCATCTAGAGACACAAAAACTGCAACTTTATTGCACAACAAATCACACAAAGTAAAATTAGGAATTACACAATACCATTGCACTCAACAGCTTAAGGTCTGCTCTCACTTAAATGTGAACATGGAGAAAGGTTAACTGCTCAACATGTTCGGGGAGCAGTGACAACCTCCTGCTCGTCACAACTCCACCAGATACCGAAAACAGCTGCTCACTTGAGACACTAGTGGCTGGCATGCCCAAGCCCGGGCACATTGCCGCGCGCTGATACAGTAAAATCTCGATGATACTAATCTCGCGGGACCGCAAAAAATATTCGTATCATCCGAAATTCGTATGAACCAACAACACAGACCAAAAAATTGAACGCTGAAAAAAGTTTTCGTTTATTTCTTTTCTTACTTTCGCGTGAAGAATTTCGTGATTTTTTCTGCTTTTTTTAACCCCCATGTCGCAAAGCAGTCCTTTCTGGAGCACGTAAAGCTTCGCGCTCATCTCCTCACTCGCTGTGTCCAAGCTCGCTACACGCCGCAAAAGTCAAGCGTGAACCGCATGGTGCGTTTTTGCACGCGATTCGCTCGCCTCGGCTCTGCGAGCACTGCATTTTCACGCCCGCATCGACAATTTCGCGCCCGCGGGAGCGCCTACCTCGGTCAGAAAATGATGCACGACACGCGCGGCAGAATGGAGGAGCCTGACTACTTGCGACGAGATCGAGACAGCCGGCTTGGCTCCACCGGAAAGGGTTAGGCTTAGCACCCCGGCAAATATTTTATGGGCACTTTCTAGCGGCGCGGATGATGTTTTATAGTACCGTTTTCGCATGCATTATCAGCTTCTTTACCGCACAAGCAACTTCGTTCTCCCTTGAGCCGCATTTTAAAGAGCGGTTAGAAGCGGTCACTCGAGCGCCCGCGCCACTTCGGGCCTGGAGCCGACGCCATGTTGACGCCGCCAGCCGCGCCGCGCGCAGCGTGGGGATGGTTTTGCGGCGGTGTCAGCGCGCATTGGGCGTGCGCAGGGCGTTTTCGCAAGCAGAAAACTGCAGTCCGGCCGTTTCTGGAGAAAGAGTGACAAACAGGGTAGCGAGAGCCGTCTCTTGCTCGTTCGGCAGTCGGGTGCCTCGCCGGCTCGTTCGTATCATCTGCCGGGCCGCGCAGGTCCGTTCGTAACAGCCGAAATTTTTCCCATTGCAAACAATGCAATTTCGCCGGGGCTTTTCGGAAATTCGTATCATCCCGAAATTCGCACCCCCAGAATCATATCATCGAGAGTCCACTGTAACTATGAATAAACACCGATACAGTCTGCGAAAGCATGTACCGTTCGCCGTGTATATGCTTCGCGACTTTGCTGCTGAGACACGCTCTGAATTTTTTTTTTTTTTTTTTAGTTTTAGGTGGTTCGAATATTTCGAACAATAAAAGTGTCGTACGAATCGAATCGAATACCAAAAAATTCGAATCGAATATTCGAAGTTTCGAATATTCGCACACCCCTAATAAAAATAAATATGCTTTTTTTTTTTTACAGGTAGAGTGGGAGCTTATTTACCCTCATCCCTTTTGAAAAAGTGCCTCCCACTGTTATAGCCTTGTTCTAAAAGCATAGCAATAGCTCAGAGAACACGCAATACACCTTTTTTAGCTAGTTCGAGACAGCTTGCAGGCTGTACAAAAACCACTGTCAAACAGGGGACTCTGAGTGATACAAGTAATCAACATGTCTGGCCAGTTAACCCTTTCACTGTCGGGTGTTTCTGGCCATGACGCACCCCCAGTGTCGGCTTAGTTTCCGGAATATCAGGGAAAGAACATAGTGATTTATTTCACTACGATAGCAACCGGAATGTAACGCGTCAAAAGGAAAGAGTGTAGGTGAGAAATCGCCTCTCTTCCAGATATTTTCAGTTTGCCGTGCACGCTTCCGGGAAAACGACCCCAACATCAGAATCTGATTCTGTGGAACTCACACCCCTTCCTCGGATGAGAAACTGTCCGAATGCAAATCCAAGCTCGGCTCGTATTCGGATCAGAATCGGAAGAACCATCACTCCTGTCCGCAGTCGAAGGCCTTGCGCGATCAGCCATCCGAAAATAACCGTGCGCATGGAGGGAGCACTTTCAGCAGCCCGTAAAACGGACAGAAATGGCGCATTGCGAAATAATGATGGCAGATAGAGATAAAAAGGGGATACAACATTGATACAACAACCTTGTTTGCTGCTGACAGCGGCAAGTGAGGGCGCGGCGAGTGAGCAAAAACAGCGATTGAGTCGTTTCGGTCTATTGGAGAGGCAACGGCGCACTGGGCTAACCTGGCGCGCCGTAGCAGATGTGGGAACAGAATAAAAATAACCTAGAAGCCCGTTGCGGATGGCGCAACAAACCTTGCACCTGTAATTGCACGTGTGCCGCATGGTCACTCATCCCAACAGAGTACAGCACGCGGAGTGACCAAGCCCGCCAGCAACGAAGGGTGGGTGTGGTCGCTCTGTACTCTAATGTACCGGTGTAGAGAGTTAGCGAGTGAAAATACGAGCTACTAAAAAGGTCTGCAGATGGCACGAACAGTCCAGGGACGCCAGCAGTGCGCTATAGTGCAAATGTTTTAACGCACCATATGGAGAACGTACCTGCTTGTCAGCGACACTATGGAGGGGAAGTGCGAAAACGTACTGGTACGTCAGTGACAGTGAAAGGGTTAACTCGTTGTCTCGGACATCTGTCTGACATTTTTAACATGACAAGAAAACCTTCCAAACCATTAACTCGCACAACTGTGTTCCCAAACAGTGCATTTTAATACCACTCGTGTACCCAAAATTTGCTCTGAAACAGGTTTCAGGCTGAAACATCAAAGCGGCACCACTTCAGAAGGGGACTTTGAAACTGGTTTTGCTCTTTTTCCACACAAAACAGGGGGAAGGACAACACAAAGCTTTCAAGCACGCTTCACTTAGCTTCTTTCAGGGCAAAACAGACAAACATTTGAAAGACTTCACACTGTTCAAGGGGCCCAAAAAGGGGATGGTGAAACATTGGTATAGGTCGCTTTAGTACAAAATGAGCAAGACCCTAAAATGGCCCTGAAACAGGTTTCAACTTGTTTTTAAGATGAAGTGGGCTGAACACTAGAGAGGTCTTGTTGCCGTAAACAAACAAAATGTGCACAAGAAAGACATTATAGGATCCCTAAAACAATATAAAGTAGGCAAAACATTAGAGGAGCCCTACTGCACTAAAATAAACAAGCGTGAAACATAAAAGAGGCCCTGTAACAGAATAAACGTCAGAGATGCTTTGTTGCAGTAAAAAAAAGGGAACGATATATTAAAGGGCCCTGAAACAAGTTTCAACTTTTAGATGAACTGGGCTGAAATACTAGAGGTCTTGTTGTAGTAAACAAACAAAACTTGCGCAAGACATTACAGGATCCCTAAAATAACATAAAGTAGACTGAAATATTACAGAAGCCCTACTGCACAAAAATAAACATGCGTACATGAAACATAAGAGAGGCCCTAAAACAGAATAAATGCCAGAGACACACAAAAAAAAAAGTAAAGAAAGGGCACCAAATCATAAAAGGGCCCGAAACAGGTTTTTTCTTGCTTCAGGCCCCTTTCATAGCCACTGAGAGTGTGACGTCCCTCAGAGATGCACTCACCGTACAAGTCGGGGAGCGTAGCCACCGGCCTGCACAGCAGCGGCGGCGGCTGCTGCGGGGTAGTGTGTCAGCAGGTGCCCTCCCCCCCTGGAAGGGGGCAGGTGCGGCTCTCCCCCCCAGCCACCGGGCCAGCCCAGCATGGCAGGGTCCATCGACCAGGGCACGTGGTGGCGCGAGTGCCTCGGCGCCCCGCCGCTGCCGCAGTTCAGGTTGCGCGGAAAGTTGCGGTAGCTGGCCGGCACATCCGAGGGCGGCGGCAAGGACGCCCTTTGCTCCACTGTGTTGGGCCCCAATGGCCAGCCGGAGCCGCTGCCAGCCGCAGCCAAGCCGTTGGCCAAGCCAGCAGCGGCCGCCGCCGTCTCGTAGGGGCCGCCGCCGCAGTATCCGTTCCACAAGCCGCCAGCGCAGGGTCGCAGCAAGCCGGCCCCTGCTCCCGTTCGACTTCCACAGCCAGCTGCCATCAGGCTGGGTTCACGTGGCAACAATTTTGTGCCAGTGTTACTTTACTAGTGCCACATTTGTTAACACACACACGAACTTAAGGGGGACTTGCTTACTTGATAACATTCCTATGGGACTTACTAATTCACGACCCATGGGCTTAAAAAACATTGTGCATTAATACAAAGAGATTTACAAATCCATAGAAACGTTGGTGCCTGGTTTGCTAATTTTAGAAATACGCCCCCTCTCTACTAAAACAAATAGAATGCTCACTTGTTACACAACAAGCACCAAAATATGATTCAATTTTATGCAAAAGTTTCTGCACTTTGAGTCCGAAAAAATGCATTTGAGCACTTTGTGGACACTGTTAGCCTCAAATGAGTAGATAAAATGCCTACTGGACTTGCAGCGAATTTCGTAAATGCGGGATCGCTTTCCAAGAACATTTCGTTGCTGCGGGATATTAAATACATGAGCTTCTTGGGACGTTCACCGAGAATCCGGAAATATATAGTTGCTGCGGGAATTTCGTATTCACGTGATTTCATTATCGCGAGCTTTGACTGTATTTAGGAGGCAAAACATCCATTGTGGTGGATGTGGGCAGTCGACTGGATAACGTTACAATTAGGTAGTGAATATACTAATGTGAACTACAAAGCTTTGTAGCTGCGACAGTGATGGAGATGAAAGCGGCACTTGATGAACGAGATGAGAGCGGCCACATTTGTCGTGCAACACATTTCAGCTGCGCGGCGGAATGCCAATCGCAAGGTCCGCACAGTTTCTTCTCCCACAACTAATGCCACTAACTTAATCTGTGCCATGTGTTTGTGACATCATCTAGCTGCTTCAGGAAGCAAAATTATTTCCTTGCTTCTTACTGCGTGGTTCTAGCGTATCTTGCAGATCATAACAAGTGAGTTTCGTGTACTTGTCCAATGCAAAGAAACCAAGAAACTGACTTCTGAGGCATCCTCTGTTTAAAAAATTGGCCAAATGTTTCACTCTGTTATGCCACTAAGTATTACGACAGCCGTGACTCAGCAAATTTTTATAACCAATCCTTTTCTGATTATGTGACGGTTCTCACTGGATCCTGCTTGATCCTATCACTTGAATGTTTTTAGATTCGATTTGATTTTGATTATGAGGTTTAACGCGACGACGTTACACAGGCGATGAGGTGCACTGTAGTGGAGTGCTCCAGATTAACTTTGACCACCTGGGGATCTTTAACGTGTGGCGAAACCTCGAACACAAGGGCATTTTCGCTTTTTGCCTCCATCGGAAAAGCGGCCGCCACAGCTGGGAATCAAACCCGTGTCCTTGGGCTCAGCTGCACAATGCCTTAGTGTCTCCCTCTACAGCATCACTCCTGCCCATATCCCATAACAGTGGTGCGAAATTTAGAAGCTCATTAATATTTGTTGTATTTTCTATGGTTAAAGAGATGACTTTCGTGGCTGGAATGGAGTTGAATGGGTTACCAAAGGCTATTTCTTTCAAGCTGAGTAAAGTTGTCTTCCATGTCCGCTAAGACCGTACTTAACATACACAAGTTGTGAAACTCCCCTTGGCCCCGTGTATCAAAAAGCTGTCCACAGTTGACCTCCTGCACTGGGCAAACAGGGGCAAGCATGGAGCAAGTCCATTGAAGTGCTATTCAAGCACTGAAGCTGCTGCCTTAGGTCAAAGGAAAAACCATGGAAGCATAAGTAAACATCATCTTATTGAATGTTTCCTCCTAACCTGAAAAGGCAGCTTTATTTTACTAAGTTCTATTGTTAGGCAAATGATTAGCAAAGTTCAGTTTTTGTCCCCCAGGTGCTGTACCAATACACCTGCCTTTGCAGTTACCATGAAGCAGAGGTGCTCGCACGGCCTGGATTCTGAACTGGTGTATATTGGAGAACGCTGGCTAAACTGGAAACAATGAGCCATCCGATGTGGAATGTGGCCTACACACTCACCTGCGGGGGTCGTTGGGGGTAGCCGGGCTGGAGTAGCCCAGCTGCTGCTCCCTGGCTGCGACGGCAGCCAGCTGCTGTTGGAGCCCCGGGTAGCCTCCCCCTCCCCCTCCTCCTCCCATGGCCAGCAGCTGCTGCAGCAGCTGGCGCTGACGATACTCGTGCGCTGCCGCAAGCAAGCCGCCCGGTACCCTGCGACGGGGGCTCGCGTCTCCGCCCATCGCCTGCAACACATGGCGCACATTGGCTGCTCCTTCCCAACACCCCCTTCTGTCCACATCACGCATTATACAGATTGCCTCTTTTAAGTGCAGAGCCCTTTAGGGGCTCGCCTTGTCGTCGTAGCTCACTCATTAAATCTAAGTAGAGCCCCACGGTGTTCCGTCATAGCAGCTGTCGTCGCGGAGAGGCTTCAAAAGCCAGGCGGTTTATAAAGTCATATGAGTTCAAAACTCGTGAACCGCTGGCACTTGTCATACATTTCCCCGTTGTTTAGAGAAAAAGAAAAAAGAAAAAAAATGCAGGTGCATTTGAGGCAAAACATGTAATTAACCGGCTGTGCCCATGTTCATTTAGTTACGAACACTCATTGGGTTAGATTTACAATAGTAAGCGAAAAAAAGTGGCAGTGCAACGCCAGCACGTGCGGGAGGGAAAGCGAGCGCAAAAAGAACAGTACTCCCGCTAGCGCAGTTTCAGGCAGGGGGCGTGCGAGCACTGCAAAGGCGGGAAATTTGAATTGCATTGGGTGGTAGCAGTGAGTGGATAACGGCGCTACAGCCCATTATGGTTAATCACTGCTCTGCACTTTTGACAGCTTTCCCATCGCGTGGAACGGCTTTAATTTTTAAAGTGAATGCTTTCTTAGTGGGACCTGTCAGTGGCTTCCTGTCAAAAACCTAATGAATTTTTCCATGGACTCGTTGGCTGACCAAGAAGCTCTGGTAAGACCTCTGGACACACGGCGCGTGCATGAAACCGGGCTTCTGTTGCGTCAAAACGGTTACTCAAAAATCGTGAAAAAGGAACATTTCTATATCGGACAATACACGCATCGATCATGAAGGAGGAGCACAATAATTCACCTGAATCTCGTAAACCACGTGTCGGTATACATTTCCATTGTTTGTTTCATGCATTTACTTAGTGCATTAAAAATCGTCGCCCGTGTGTGTTCTTCATTTGTAATAGGGGTCTTTGAAAGTTTCACTATCGATTAGATGCACAGTTATCGAAGGTTGGACACACCTTTAGCTTTCACATTTCTCTCAAGTTTCTTTAGGAGGAGAGGAGGAATATCTTTTTTTGCAATGCGAGCACAGACCTCGAGCGGCAGGAAAGGGCACTGAGCATTGAGAACTAACAAAGCATCAAACTTGGTCAGAAGGCTACAAGAACGTTCTCAGACCCTCACCAGTCGCAAGCTGCCAGCAGCCATGTGAGTGTCAGGCATGTTGCCGCCAGTGGCACCACCAAGCTCTCGGTCACCGCCATTGTGCAGGCCATGTCCTCCTCCATCCCCGAGGAGAGTTGAAGGAGTGGGCTGGGGGGCCATCTTCACGCCGGTGGCCATTCCACCATGGGACACAGTGGCCATTCCACCGTGGGTGGCCATTCCACCCAGGGCCCAGTCAGTAGATGGGAGGCTGTCACCACTGCCACCCAGCGGGGGCTGGCAGTCGCTGGGGCCTAGCAGGGGACTGCTGGGCTGCTGCTGCTGCTGCTGCACGCACAAGAAGGAGCCGCTAGCTTTGCATATTTGCCCGTTGCCTTCGTGGGTGCCGTAGAGTTCCATACTAATACATAGCTATACTCACGTACAAGTTAAGGGGACACTGCTTGTAAAATTTGTAAGTAATACTTGCGAAACTTGTCAGTCTTGCTGCTTTTCCCCCACTTATTTCAAATATGCCATTATCTTTTGAGTACGTCAATTAGTTCTCAAGATAATTAGAGACAATTAGCGAATTTTGGAGGAACAATAGACAAAACAGTGTTGGTCATAAAACCATAATCTTTATATTTTCCAATACTATGAACTCTGGTGAATGCAATAAGAGAAGCAGTTTCTTGATGCACTGCTTGGAACCAATTTTACAGCTCGCTAAACCTTGGTGGCCCCAGCGGCAAGAAACTATTGCGAGTGCCCATTTCAAACACCAAAGTTTAATGAGCTATAAAATTAGTTCCAAGTGGGGCATCAAGAAACTGCTCTTACCACATCCACCAGTGTTCACAGTATTGGAAAATGCAAAGATTACAGTGCTATAACCAACACTGTTTTGTCTATTGTTGCTCCATAAATGACTAATTACGTCTAATTATCTTGGGAACTAATTCAATGACTCAAAAAATAATGGCATATTTGAAATCAGTAAGAAAAATGCAGCAGGACTGAAGTTTTGCTTAAAAAATAAAAGAAATTGTTTTAAGATCCCCCCTTAAAGGCTAACTGCACTGAAAATTTCAACCTCTTGAAAACACTATTTCTGTATGGTCTGTTGAAAAATAAAGCAAGATGCAAAACACAACAGCTGAAATACGCGCGTGGACGCCGCAAGCGGTTGGCAAAAATCGGTGATTTTGAAACTGAAATTGAGAAGAGCGCGGCCATTGAAGTGACTTTGCAGCCATCCAGTGAGCGGCTGGGTGGTCAGCAGCTCGGGAGCAAGTATGCGCGCAAGCTCTACGCCTGCACGAGGCAGCAACAGGGGGTGAAGCGTTCGCAGCAGAGCTCGACTGGTTCTCCAGCTGTGTGGCTGGCCAGAGAAAGAAGCCCCCGTCGGCTGGCGCGTCACAGGCGCGGCTGTTAACGCGATCCGCCGGCAGGTGCGGCGGGGTCTGTGGCAGAGCTTTTTTAAATGTGTCTGACTGATTAACGAGGTCTTTCACGGGGCTACCACTCGCGTCCCAGCTGATTTGGTGGTACTTACTACACATTAAATAAATTTAGTCAAGGTGAAAATTGAGTGCAGTTGGCCCTTAAAGGGCCCATGCAGACGAAGTACAACTTTGGTACGTTGAAAACGTTGCTTTGTCTCGATAACAATGGTAATATCTTTATTGTAAACTTCGAAGGAATAGTCGAGACACCGAAGAAAGCATACGAAGCAGTGGCGACTCCCCGGCCACTTTCCGGCGATTTCTCTACGACATCGCAGAATATTGCTTGAGCCACTGGTGGCTGTTGACCCAGGTTACTACCAAGAAACATGACTGGGCGAGTGTAGTGGGGCCGCTAGTCCCATTTGATCGTATCACTACTTGAATGCTGACGTGCAGTTCATGCACTGGTACATGTGCTTTCAGTGCTGGCCCATAGTGCATCATTCTTGCCCATATTACATCGCTGTAGCACAAAGCTTGGAAATTCTCGAGCATTTCTAGCATTGTTCAGTTAACGAAACATCTTCGGTGGCTGAGATGGAGCTGAGTGAGCTACCAAGAGTGAGTTCTTTCAAGCTGAAGAAAGTGGTATTTTGTCTTCATGGCCCCTTAAAGAATGGCAATAGTTCATGTAATATGCACCCCGCTAAAGCAACGAACCAGTGATGTCAACGCGAGCACACTTTTTGAAAAAAGATTGCACCTAATGGGTGACACCGTCGCCATTTTCTCGCCTACTTCGTCGTCGCTGCAGCATCTGCACGGAGACTACCGTATTTGCACGATTTTAACGTGCCCCCAATTGTAATGCGCAGTTAAGTTTGCTTATGAAAATTTTATGAAATAATTTGACGCCTATCTTACTGCGCTGATATAAATGACATGACACCACGTATCTGGCAGAAGACACTTTATTTGACATACACAGCCGTGGCACTAGAAATCTCTTATTCTTCATAAAGTTGCTTATCCAGTTCTTGTGAGCATTAAAACTAAAGCGGGGAACACTGAAAGCCGATTTCGGTTTTGAGCCCGATTGTAATGCACATGCAAATTTTTAAGGCAACTTTTAGCGAAACAAAGTGCGTGTTAGAAGCGTGCAAATACGGTAATCCCGAAAAATCACAGAAATGACTACTGTTACGATGAAAATACTTTTCATCACAGGGATGAACAGTCAGCTGTGGTAATGAAGCGCAGGGACAGCCCCCATTGTCGTTCTTAAGCTGTACTCGAGGATAGCGGAAAATCTGTCGCTGTAATCACATACTGTCATGATCCTCGTCTTAATAGATCCAAAACACTTGCAGAGAGTGCGTGCTTGGTAAGCAGCCAGCCGTCATTGACCCACCTGCTGCATGCCGATGCAGGCGTTGTTGTTGTTGTTGTTGTTGCCGTTGCGGTGCGAACGGAGGCTGTTCAGATATTCCAGGGTGTCTTGCGTGAAGGTCTCCGAGGCGCATGCCAGGGCCAAGGCTTCCCCTTCCGAGAGGCCACCCATCCTGCCGACCACTTCGTTGTCGTTGCAGCCACTGCTAGCAAAAGGGAGAAGATACAAGGACACCTAAGCACTTCTTACGAACTGTGAACGCAAAAGCCTTAAAGGGGCCATGCAGACAAAACACAAGTTTAGTTCATTCGAAAGATTGCCTCGTTAGAATCACTGACCCCACTTTTAATGCACACTTCGCTCAAATAAGTGATATAATTAGGGAAAAAGGAAATGGCCGTGCGACCCACTAGCTCATTTCCCGCAACAGAACCTATGATGTCCTATGAGCCAGCTCTGTGATTGGCCGAGGCCGGCAAAAGTGGACGCAAATTAGGCAGGGCTTATGAGCTTGCCGAATGAGCTATTTTC
This sequence comes from Haemaphysalis longicornis, assembly GCF_048455015.1. Lineage (NCBI taxonomy): Eukaryota > Metazoa > Arthropoda > Arachnida > Ixodida > Ixodidae > Haemaphysalis > Haemaphysalis longicornis. Next base: position 107,805,338 of record NW_027526361.1, read on the forward strand.
GCTTAAATATAATGCATAGTCATTTTACAGCCTTAAGAATGGTGAGTAAACAATCAAAGTTACGAAAATACGTGTAAACATGGAAGCACTGATGCGCACTGCTGTCGGTACTGCGCGTGCCATACCTGTTTTAGCCACACAGCAGTCTGCCGCTTTGGAGTCGTCTTGTCTTACACGACACTGACTAATTGGCGTAAGCGACGTTGTCTTACGTGACCCGGTTTGTCGAGCATAGCTCATGTTTCACGAAACGATAACTTTCTGCCACAACAAAAACAAGCCAGGTTCAAATACAATAAAAAATAAAGCAACGGCAGACAACGGCCTGCACCTCTGCATGGTAGCGCCATCTCAGAGGAATGACGGTAAGCAAGGCTGCAGAACCTAATACAGTTGAACCTCGATATAACGAACCTCGATTTAACGAAATTCGCGATATAAGGAATTTTTTCAAGTTTTCTATCAAAATTTTGCTAAATGCATGTATTTTTATCTCGATTTTACGAACTAATTTCGTGCGGTGCTTCCGATTTAACGAAGTCACGGCAAGAAAGGAAGAACGAAATTCTGGTCGAGGCACGTTTTATTTTGCCTCTCAGAGCCTACATTGAAAACATTCAGTACTCGCATTAACTCTTAGATGGCTAAAATGAAAGAAAAGCGGTGAAATATACGGTTGACAACAATTCAAAGCGATGAAAGAAGCTGCTCAAACCGCTAGTGGTCATAGACGGTCGAATAGTGCGGCCACCATTTTGACGTCTCCATGATGATGATGATGATATTTGGGCTGTACCCTTTGAATCGGGTGTGTGCGCCGTGCACACACTAGCCAGGGCAAACAGAAAGATAAATGCATGAGAAACATATGCTTAGGCTGCCGAAGCCTACTTCAAGCTTTTTTTCTACGCGTCCTTCCTCACGGTGCTGCTGCTCTAGGTTGTGCTCGCTGATAACCACATTAATATTTTGTTCATACATCATTAGGTGAGTCTTGTAAGCAGCATGAGCACTCCAAGGGAAAGAAAAGTGTTCCGAACAAGAGCCTGAGGAAGTGTCGGTGAAACCGACGGCCACCGAAGTGATGGATGCCATCGACGTTCTGCGGAGGCACACAGGCGCACGCAAATGTGTAAGAGCAAACCTTGTTAGCGCTGTCAGCATATGAAGTCAAGAAACGCTAAGCACTGCTTATGGACTTCTTCACTACGGCTTAAACATCAAGTGCTGGTGGCAATAAATTGCTCTCTTTGAATGTGGTCGTCTTCGTTTCACCCGTGTTCATTAGACAGCTGCGGTGTGGAAAAATCGGTTTCTTTAGGGCTCAGCGGGCATAAAATTAATTGTTTAATCGAATTTTGCCGGAAGATACTTATTGTAAGCTTTCCACTTTAGCGGGAGCACGTAAGCGCTGCTACACACAGTCCAACCGCGTGTACTCCGCTCGACTCGCAATCATGGCTATCTCTAGTGTCGTGGTTGCATCCCTCACCCATGCTGCAGAGCTTTTGTACATGAAAAAAGTCTTTAGAAAGTTTCATAGCACCCTTCCGCTATTGGCCCGCCGCACCCCTCAACGCCGCCGCGCCTAAGCCTACCAATGAACGGACGAAAAGAGGCGTAACTTCGAACCAGCACCTCGCCGGGGTGAATTTCACGGGGCATAGACGCGGGTTCAATTGACTAACAGCGGCGTTTAGTATTGACTGAAATGAAAAAACTAAAAAGTGGAAACCTAGTCTGCTATCACATTCAATGAGGCGTTGCGGAAAAAGCACCAGTTTTACGACGACACATGAACTACCGTCGCCAATCCGAATTACATAGCCTAAGTGTTGAAACTCTCAATTCACACAATTTTTGCGGCCAGTTTTAGTACAAATTTCGCCTTAAGTGGAGAGGTAACTACATAGCAGTTGTCTCTGGGCGATGGGCAAGGCTTTGAAACCTCAATAACTGGTTAAATGAACTGTAAAACCGAAACCTCGATTTTAGGAAATTTTCGATTTAACGAAATTTCCGCCCGCAAGTACAACTTTGTTATATCGAGGTTTAACTGTAACGCACTGGAAGTTCATATGAATACCCACCCCTGCGACTTCATGGCAGACGCCATGAAACCACTTGATTAGGCAGGAGAATCAAAATTTTAACCTAAATTGATTGATTTCTCTGTGAATACGGTATCGTTTGCTGCCGGACAAGTGCTGGGGCCACTGTAAAACACGAAACATTTCGAATAAAACACACTTGTATTTTGTCTGGGTGGCCCCTTTAATGTCCGATTGAACGTCAACACCACCCTTTCTGGTGCACCACACTCAGCTTTCTCGGCCCTGTCCCATATAAGAGTGGCAGATACAACAAGAACTACAAAACCAGAATAACTACATTTCGGCATATATACTTGTTGCAAATATAGCTACAGTTTTTTTGTTAAAGGAAAAAAAAAACATTGGCACATTCATAAGTGCATATGCATTAGCTTTAAAGACTTTGAACACAGTCCAAAAACATTGCAAAAACTTTGCATGTATGTAGTTGTAAGTCACCGCCACAGTTCTTTCTGCCTTTATAAGTTAAACGAGCGTGTCTATAGAATGCACACACCACAACTGAGAAATTCTCTTCAGCGTACCTTTAAAAGGACATAGCACTTCACAGGGATACATGGGGCCTTGTGGAGGTATTTAATAAAAGGCCTTACGTCTTTCCTACTTTGGTATCCCACTGCTTATGTGGCACCCAAACAAAAACGTCTCCTCAGCAGTGCTTGTCTGCATAGTAGTAAAGCCAACTTTAAGGGGAACACTGCTCTTAAAACAGCTTCCTTTAATTGTTCAGTAAACTCTGTGAAACTTGCCAATCTTGCTGATTTTTGACCACTAATTTTAAATATGTCATTATTCTTTGAGTAAGCCAGTTAGTTGCCAAGATAATTAGAGATAATTATTCGTTTTTGGAGGAACAATAGACAAAGCAGTGCTAGCCATAAAACTGTAATCTTTATATGTTATAGTGCTGTGAATTCTAGTGAATGCAGTAAGAAAGTGGTTTTTTGGTGCACTAGCTTCTTCGAACTAATTTTACAGCTGATTAAACCTTGGTGGCACCGGTGGCAAGGAACCATTTCGAATGCCCATTTCAAACACCAAAGTTTAATGAGCTGCAAAATTAGTTGCAAACGGTGCATCAAAAAACCGACTCTCTTATTGCACTTACCAGGGTTCATAGTATCAAAAAATGTAAAGATTACAGTTTTATGCCTAACACTGTTTCGTCTATTTTTCCACCGAAAATGACTAATTATCTATAATTATCTTCGCAACTAGTTGACTTACTAAAAAAATAATGGCACATTTGAAATCAGTGGGAAAAAAACACCGAGACTGATCAGTTTCACAGAGTTTACTTATAAATTAAAAGAAATTGTTTTTTGAACAGACCGCGCGTGTGTGAAACCGGGCCTCCATTGTGTCAAAAGGGTTACTTGAAAATCGCAGAATAGGAAAGGTTCTAGATAAGACAGTATGTACACGCATTGTTCATGAAAAAAAAGTACAATAGCGTATCCTTATCTCGTAAACCACATATCGGTATGCATTTAGATCGTTCGTAGATGCGTTCACTTAGTGCACGAAAAATTGTCACATGGGTTCGTTTTTCATTCGCAATTTCGGTCTTTGAGGGTTTGACAAGCGATTGGATGCACTTTCCTTGGATTGGACGAAGCTTTGTCTTTATGGAGGGATGGTAAAGTTATTCCATAATCCCTACTTAAAAGGGGGGAGGGACACAGGTGTTGAGGACTGAAAATTTGCCAAAAAATCAATTTTCTGTATTGATTTTATTTGCAGTCTACAGGTCACAAAGAATGTACCTGCAAAATATAATAGCTGTAGCATAAGTATTCACAAAGCTGTCTCCCTTTGATGTTGCCTAAATGACCATTTTGCCTGTTTCCAAACTTCATGCCGTTTTCACAGAACCAATTTGTTTGCCACAAGGTCAGCTGTCGGGCACAATATCTTGGGATGTACTGGTGCGATTCATATCATTTTTGCTACATTCGAAAACTTATGAACTAAACAGTGCAATAAAGCCACAAAAGTATATAGTTTCTTTTTGCTAGCACAAGATTTTATGCATTTAGTTTTACAAAAACATTGCCAATCGATGACCTGACAGTTTACAGCCTTTGCAGAAACAATAGTAAAATTACTCTCCCTGGTTGGTCTAGGGCACAAAGGGATAAAAGCTATTGGAGTACTTCATAGGTAGATAATGAAAAAATTGCCCAAAACAGAGTGGCATAACATATTGCACGGCTCTACACTTACACCCCATAGATGGAAACTGACTGCATATTTGTGTCCAGGATGTTAAAATACACTCACTGTGTAAATCTCAAGCACATAAATAAAAAAAAAAAATGTTTTCAAGACTAGTTTCTTTCCCCCCCTCCCCCCCCCCTTAAGACCCCCTTAAAAGTTTTCACTTTTTTTTTTCACGTCTTTGAGTTGCCTGTTTGAGCAAAGCTTGGAAAGACCCAAGAGGAAGGAATGCAGACAGCAGACTGCGCGCCACTAGATTGCTTGAGTACGACAGAACAAGAGTTCTGAGCAACAAAGCGCCATAGAAACCCCATTCCTGTGAATGCCCGTTTTAATTGCGAATCGGGAACTAAAACGAGGGACACAAACAACTTCTGAAGATGTGGTGAGTGAGCACTTACAACTGGCAAGTAAAGTGGCATTATATTCATGCCTGCTAATTACGAATTTTTAGTTGAAGTTTCAGTGCAACGAATAAAGTGCTGATAATGATTTTGTTGTATGTACCGAGGCTTATGTGCCGTAGCATGCTTTCGGGCTGCAAGTGCAAGCCTTTCATGGGAAGGAAAAACCCTTAGGAAGAAGCTAACCTTGGCTATTGAACGTAAGGGTAGTAACAGAATGGCTACCAAGAGACGAGAGTACAAGCAGAGGAACGCCGCTAACTCAATGGAAGGATGAAATAAGAAAATTTGAAGGCGGCGAATAAACCAGGGCGTTGAAAAAATTTCCAGGGATGCTTACAACGTTCCAGGAATGTGAAGGTGAAAGCCTAGTACCTAGTTGGACCGCCAGTCGATGTGCTGTTGAAATCTCTGTTCAACCTTACGGTTGTGTTCAACCCATCACCACTTGACCGTACCCCTGGACAGCACTGTCTGAAGCTCGTTGCGCTTGCCAGCCATCGCCAGGAGCCTTTTGTTCGCCCCTGTTGGTACCTTCAACATTCAGGGTGGCAACTTTTGCACTTAGAATGGCGATTTACCTTTCTCTGGCGTTGCTGTATCCCTTTCCTAGTGCACGAAACCCTGCTTGCACTCCTATTTTTTTGTAGCTCACAATTTTTTGTACCTCACAACACGGATGCTTGAAACGTAGAACTCTTAATTCCGCTTTAAAACAGAAACAGTTGGAAGAACAGGTTTTGTCCAGCAGCCGACACAGACGCACCAATGATGATGATGACAAGCAATACAGACTACAGAGTGGCCATGTTTACAGGCTGTTGGTATTATCTCGCAGCGCACACAATGGGATGATGATGATGATGATTTTGAAGAAGAAGAAGGAGAAGGAGCAGAAAGAAGAAGAAGAAGAAGAAGAAGAAGAAGAAGAAGAAGAAGAAGAAAGAGAAGGGGGAGCAGAAAGAAAAAGAAGAAGGAGAAGAAGAGGAAGGAGGAGGAGGACAAGAAGAAGAAGAAGAAGGAGGAGGAGGAGGAGGGGGATGAGGAAGAAGAAAAAGAAGGAGAAGAAGAGGAAGGAGGAGGAGGACAAGAAGAAGAAGAAGAAGAAGAAGAAGAAGAAGAAGGAGGAGGAGGAGGAGGAGGAGGAGGAGGGGGATGAGGAAGAAGTAGAAGAAGAAGAAGAAGAAGAAGAAGAAGAAGAAGAAGAAGAAGAAGAAGAAGAAGACAATGGCGGACAACAGAGCCCGTAGAGTGGCCATGCTCACAGGTTGTTGGTGGCTCCGAGTGCCCCGTATGCGTGTTGGGTGGCCCCCGCCGCAAAGTGGTGGCCCCCATTTCCGGCAGCGCTGCTCCTTGTAGGTGGGGTCAGGAAGCTCCGCTGCTGCTGCTGCTGCTGCTGCTGGTAGGGCAGCAGCAAGGAGTGCTCGTCGTCTACCAGGCGCGACACCATGTCATCCATGGCCGCCACCCCCTGGGAGGCCGGCCGGCCTACCGCACCACCATTGTCGCCCACTGCAGACAGCTGCTGCCGGTGCGGTTCAAACTGCACAGGCAACAGGGGGGGACAGGCCGTTGACACAAAACACTCCTTGACAGTCAGTTCCAGGTAGAGCCACATTCACGCATTTCCCTCATGGCAGAGGTAGCGTGAGGCAGAGGACGCCGCTCACTACACACTCATCTGTCGTCTACCCTACTCACATCCTATTATGGCATGACTGAATACTCTGAAAGGGGAATTTAACTCAAAGGAAAGAACAGAGGGTGCAGGAGGCATGCAGGGGTAACTTCCTCAGTCTTACCACCCCCCCTTCTCCTGCCCCTCCAGCAAACAAACTTTCATCCGGGGAAGTCCTCGAACACAATGGCCACGCACAGGAGCATCACCAGACGGCACGCAGGGGGCTCACTCACGTGAGCAGTCTCGTTGGCGGTATTCGTGTTACCAGGCCGCTGGCAAGGGCTGGGCTGGTTCCAGGGTGAGTAGAAGTGGTCCACGCTGTCATTCAGGCTGATGTCTGCCAACGCCTGGTACTGGCGGGCATTGGGAGATACCGGTGCCGGCTCTGGCATCCACCAGGAGTGCTGTTGTTGTTGTTGTTGTTGTTGTTGCTGTTGTTGAAGCTGCTGCTGTGTCTGCAGTGAGAAAACATTACAATTAATTAAAGGGGCTGTGAAGACAAAACGTGAGTTTGGCATCAATTTTACACCAACCTTTTCCCCATTCACTTTCTGGCAAGGTCTCTATGACATCCCAGTTTTGTTTGTGTGATTGGTGTCTGCCAACCAAAGTCACAGCTGAGAAAGATGACTGGGCGAATGCAGGAGAGCCTCCATATAGCATCACTGCTGCTGCTATTGTGTCACAGCTGACGTCATGCAGCACAAAATTTGAACCTTTTTTCATATTTCTTGGGGTCACATTAGCATTCAAGTGATATGATGAAGCAGAAATAGGGGACTACTACAACCACCCACTTGTGTCTCTTGGTGGTGGCTTTGGTTGGCAGCTGCCAGTTACACAGAAAATATCCTAATGTGACGTCATAAGCACCCGACCACAAAGTGGACAAGGAGTCGCCACTGCTTCCTCTGTTTCCATGCAGACAAAACACAAGTTTGGTTCATTCGAAAGATTGCATCATTAGAATCATACTGACCTCACTTAGCTCCGGCAAGCTATTTTCTGCCTTTGGTTTGTTTTTGACCGTATTTAAACCTTGCTTGTTTTTGTTCTCAGAGAAAATAATCGTTTCGTGAAACAGAGTGCTCGCTCGACAAATATGGTCACGTAACACTGTTGCTTGCATCAATCGGCCAGTATCCTCTGAGACAACCTCTTAAGCCCCTCAGTACTGTGCAGCTAAACCAAACAAAGTGCATGCAGTACTTACATGTGCTTTCGTAACTTCCACTGTTTGTCCCACCATTCTTACTGCTTTCAAAAGAATGTGCCTTAAATTTACGCACAAATAGCTCGTTCTGCAAGGTTATAAGCTCAGCCTAATTTGCGTTTCTTTTTTCCGGGCTGGTATGACATCATAGCTTATTTTGCGGGAAGTGGGTTGCATGGCCATTCCCTCTTTTCCTAATTATATAGCTTATTTGAGCGAAGAGTACGTTAAAAGTGGTGTCAGGATGATTCTAACAAGGCAATCTTTTGAATGAACCAAACTTGTGTTTTGTCCTCATGGCTCCTTTAAGGGGAAACTCACCTGGTCTCATTCCTATGGGCCTAGCTAGTTCATGACCCACGAGCTTAAAAAACATCGTGTACCAATACGAAAAAGTTTACACTTCCATACAAGCATTCCTAATGGCCTAGTTTCCTTCTTTTGGAAATATACCACTTCTTTACTAAAATAAAAAATAAACAAGAAACACATTTCGGTTTATCTAGTTTTCACTAGATGGTGCTAGCTGTCTAGCAAGTAAGAGTTTTGTGTTGTTATTTCAGTACAGAAGTGACATATTCCCAAAATGAGCAAACTAGTCCATTGTGAACACTTGCATGCATTTGTAAAACTTGCCGTATTCGTGCACGGTGGTTTTTAAGACCATGGGTCGTGAAGTACGTAAGTCCGATAGGAATGTTAACAGGTAAGTCCCCTCCAAGTTCTTTACACATTCACTGATGCTTTCATGATGTCGAATTTCGCTGTAATATGAATGCCCTGCAAATAGTTATAGTAATTGCTTCATGGTATGTCACAGCAAATTGGAAATTGATACCTACACCTGTTGAATAACTCTGAGTAAACAATTGTTCGTATGCTACAGGGAAGGTGATGTACCAACATGCCATTACAATAATCCAATGCCAAACAAACAAACAAAAAACGAGACAGAGATATCGTCCTGCTTGCATTGCCAGATATATCCTGAGCTCTTGCAAAAGCAATCTAATCTCACCGTAACAACCTGTCCAGTTTATTTTAGCAGACTTCAGCCTTCCCAGTCTGCTAAAAGTGTATACAGTCTCAAAGTGCACACATCGAGAAATCCAGTGTCAATTTACTTTTATCTACATCTGTACACCTAATTTATTACTGTTGAGAATTGAGCCCTTCTGTGCTTGCACAGAGTTGCAAAACAGATGTTGCCTGTGTCAGCAGCCTTCCCTAATCTAAACAGGCAAATTTAATTTTTTTTTAATGTATTTGCTTTGCAGTTTATTTTTCTGAAAAACTGTAGGAGCATAATTTACCTGTAATGGCAGGTGACAGGTGGTACAATGAGAGTGATACACACAAACATGCCTAGGCATGCACGCACAAGTGCATGCATGAGTGGGCACATTCTGTTAGGAGACGGCCACGCACATCATATTGAATAAATAGAATGACAAAAAATGAGTCATAAAAATGGCCGCGTATCTGCTCCTTTCATTGCAAACGTTGGCAAACGACGATAGTCGACTTACGCCCCTGCCAAGTAAATGCCTCCCTTCTCGTTCCGGCTCACCTCTCATGCTGTTCCTCTCCCGTATCGTTCCTATAACACGCCAGAGGTTTGCTCAAGTCAATTTAAATTTACCGCTTTCTACTGCTCCAAGTCAAGTGTCTCAATGCCAGCATTGCCGTACGGCGGAGATGCGCGTGAATTGAGGCCCCGTACTACAACATTTATAGAACCACGTTGCCCTATTCCAAAAGCATTCTAAGCGGAACGTAGAACCTATCTACTGGAACCTTTCGTCACTGTCGCCGTTTGATTTCTTAAATGCCACCAGGAGGTATCGCGGCCAACAGCAGTGACGGTTTTCTGCCGGTGATGTAGTATTTCATTCGCTATCGCATAAGCCAAGCATCCATGAATTTTGAAATAAGGGAACACTGCAGATAACACTTATGTATTGATTTGCTGCCTCATATTTGCATAATGTCTTGTTCTTGTTCAACAATGTTGACAAGTATGAACATATAAACCGGACTTAGACGTTTAGATTTGGCTGTGGGTATATAAGACCGTTGTGCAGCTTCTGTTTCACTTTGGCCGGGTGGCTGAATTGAGTCACAGACAGACAGACAGACAGACAGACAGACCAAAATTTCTGTTTAAGTAGCCCAAGAAAGACTACCGTCATCCCTCTTAATTACGATATGTTTAATGATTTCCAGTTCTCGCTGCTGTGCCTCAACATTGGTTTTGTTTTTATCCAAAGTGGGCGCAAATTCAATCCTGTTTCGAAGAAATGCGGCCAACCCACATTAGCAAGCAAGAGCAATGTCCTAGGCAACACTCCAATAACCTCCTTTCTTTCGGACCCGACAAACATACAGCATAGGATCGTCATCATCATCATTCTAAGCTTCATGTCAAACTGAGAGATGAAGGTGCCTCTCACGTTCATTCAACTGTTCCGGTTTTGAGATGCCCCAGTCCATTTCTTGCTTCCGAATTTTTTTTGTTTTGTCCCTCCATAAAGTCTTCCTTTACTCCCAGTCCTGTCTATTAGCAGCCGGGACTGAAGCAGAAGAAGGCCACTAACTCCCGTTCCCCCTCTGCGGTTTCTACACATCTATTTTAGACACAATGTACATGCCTATAGTTTGTGCCCCAACCCTGCAACATGCATGCCAGATAGTCCAAAAAATCAGCGGTGTACGCATTCAGATGGCTCTCTCATCAGCAGTCGCTACGTCGAAACAGCAGATTGCAAAAATCTGAGCATTGTTCCAACACTAACAGGAGCCATCAACATAGCTGCGGCTAGAAGTCTGCAAGCACTTTTGCAGTGAACGTTTTCCCCCCAATTGTTTACAGACCTACAGACTTGTATGTGTGTTTTAATAGTGTAAGGCCATCTGAGGCCAAAGAGTGCCAGAGTATGTTATATGCCCCCCCCCCCCCCCTCTCCCCCCTTCCATACCCCCTTACGCATGGTAGGAATTGGAAATGTTAAGAATCCGACATCTAGAAAGTAAAATTAAGGGCAGTTCGAGAAAAACACACGTTTATCTCCAAAAAATAGGGATGGGTGTAAAAGAGTTGTACAAGTGTAAATCTCAGGAAAGTGTCGGCGTCTTGCTGTGCCCGTGTGACACTAGCACGAAGGTCCATTCTCTTGCGGGTACAAATCCGTGATTTCCCGAGTGCTCCCAGCACTATCTCCTGCTTTGCTTGGAACCCTCCTTTTCTTTCATGCAGCCGCTAAAACAACTCCGCTGTTCTGCCACAATAGCCTAGGGGTAAAATTGTAAGTTCTTGAACAAACATCCAAGATTCGGGCACCAGCACTGTCGATATCTTTTCCACAACACATCATTTTCTTTTTATTGTAAAACATTCTCTTAGCTTCATTCTGTGCACTGTTTCCGTAAATAAAAGTACGGCATTTTTTTTATGCTGGTTTAGAGGTGGGGCGTGGTATAATCAACGCATTTAATTAGTGTTTTGCGTCGCACCCGAAGTTCTGGGCTTGTGCCTATCTAGGAACGGAACGTCGCTCTTAGGGACATATTGGTGTCTCCCAGTGCCCAAGTGGTGCTGGCTCACCTGGTTGTGTGGCGCCATCTCATGGTGTGGCGCAGCGGCGTTGCCGTAGGAGCCTAGCGAGCGCAGGGCCTCCGCTGGGGAAAACACCCTGCGGTAGCTTTCGGGGCCCGTCGGTTGGTGGCTGGCGTCAGGATACCGTGTGTCGCCCTGCAGGGGTTGTGGGAGGAAGAGGAGGAGGCACACAGTGACAAAATAATTCGAGAGCCCGTTAAAAGAAGACGCAGTGCTGTTTATTTCCATTCCTCAACACCTCTGCACAGATGTGTCAAGACAGAGTGACATAGTTGCTCAAAGCGAGTCCACGAAGACAAAATACAAGCTTGGTTCATTAAAAATACTGATTTGTCCCTATAACAATGAAGCCAATAGTATCGCAAACTTGAAACAAATTATTGTGATGTTTAAATAAATATAAAGCAGTGGAAACCCAGCAATATCTCTACGAAATCACAGAATCGGGTTTGGGCGATTTACAGCCATCAACTTGACTCGCCACCAACAAAAAACACGGCAGGGCAGTTGTAGTGGGGCCCCTAGCCCCACTACACTAGTGCATCTTTTGAATGCTAACGCGCAGTTCACACACTGCTAAGTATTTTAGTGCAAGTGCATATTATGTTACTCCTTCCCATCTTCGACCACTAACACAACATTTGAGTTTTTCAATATTAGGTCCCTTCTTTTATTAAAAAAAATTATTTTGTGGTTGAAATTAAGCAGGGTGTGTTACAAAAGGCCAGTTATTTCGAATAGAACAAATTTGTATTTCGCCTTCATGGCCGCCTTAAACGAAGACAACAGACAACTTTGGGAATTTGAAATCTGGCCCTTGGTACCCAACTCAGCTCCATTACAGCTGCAAAAAAAAAAAAAAGAAATTTGAAATTTTGAAAAGTTTAAAATTTAGTGCTACACGAGAGCAGCTATGATGTACTCAGGGAATTCTAAAAGCAGAGTTACCAGTGTGTTAACTCCTTGAGGGTATTCTAGCAGTGCAACGACACAGAACCAGAGGCGCCAAAGCAATTGCAAAGTTATGTTCTTTGGCAGTGGCTCTGGTCTGTGGCTGACAATTGTGTAAAAAAATCCCTATGACATCATAAGGACCTGGCGAGGAAGTGGTGAATCACCACTGCTTATCTGTTCTCCTTGATATCTGGATTAGTTGTTAAAAGTTTGCATTAAAACTGGTATCGTTATTGAGCCGGAACATTCCTTCGAATAAATAAAATTGTATTTTGTCTTCATGGCCCTCCTCAATACTTGTTTTTCCCCAAGAGCAATTCGTGTGAAGGGTAGGTTGCTAACACCCAACTACAGACTGCATAGAATTTTATGTTGGAAGGCTCCTAGCTGTTACAGCAGCCGGCATTAAATATTCAGCTGATGTGATTCTCAATTTCAAATTTGAAGCATCAAATGCTTCCAGAAGTGTAACCCGTTCGATATGTTGGTTTTCAGGCTAATACACTTGTTTGGTGTACATTTTCCGTTCCAAAAGCATTTTGCATGCGTAGTATATTGGAGCTGCATGATTACCATTTTCTATATTATGAAAACAAAACCTTAAATTTTGAAACACGTTACTAAAAATACAAAAGTTCTTCAGTTTAAAACTTTCAAAGCAGCGCCTGAATTTTACCTCGAAATTTGAAAAATGATGCCCTCCTCCGCAGAAAAGGATTATTTAAAAGCTGTAATGACCTGCCGAAAAACAGGTTAATAAATCACTGAAACGCTTGCCTCGCAGCCCTAACCCCGGAATTTTGCGATCGCAGTTTGCTGCCACTGTCTTTTTGTGTCAAAAGCTGCGCCTACGTACGCTTCAAATTTCAAACCGAACGACCGTTAGCCGAAGCGACCGCGGACGCGTCCACTTTTTGGAGGTTTGGAACTCCGCATGCTAAATGACGTCTACCCCTCGATGGGCAGAACTTAATGCGGAATTTTTGTTATGTGAAGGGAGAAAAAGAAAAGACATGTGCAGTACAAAGACCGATATCGCATACGCAACCTCGCATTTTTCAAAGCAGCGGTCGCTTAGCAGGCGATTTGGAACACGAACGTCAATCTTCATTAGTGGCGTAGTGGCGTTCATGGCAACGCAACGCGATGGTTTAAGCCCACAGTGAAACAACATATGCGAGGCAAAATGCGTCATAAACAGTTTTAACAAGCGATAAAAAGCTGTAACAAGCAAAAAGATGCGCCATACGTTCCCCCTCCACATACCATGCCGGAGATCAAAAAAGGCTTGCAACGAGCTCCTGCTGCGTTTATGGAACAGGAACAATGGGTTACGTGGCACAAAAAGTTGACCCAGGGCGCCACCAAGGCATTCTAGACCACCGGTCGCGTGCTGTCAGCTCCGTTCGGCGCTCGAGACATTCGGAATCACGCGCCGCGCGTGCCGCAGCGCACGGTTCGCACTCGCACCAGCCAATCCCGTCGGCGACGGTGCTGCGGCGGGAACGCAAAATGTGTGAAATTTATCGCCGACTATGAAAGCTCAGCGGAGTCGCTACAGCCGGCCTTTTTTTAACGAATTCAGTGGACTCGAGTGGTCAATGGAGTCAACGGACTGCGCTGGTACGTCGCGTAGGTGATAGCAGACGATCGCCGCGGCAGAAACGCAGACGACCGCGCCGCGAACACTTTGCGAGCGCAGAAACGCTTTCGGTGATTAGGAAGCATAGCAAGCTCGGACAGTGTCTGATTGACCTGACGCAATGCAGCGCTCCGGCAGCAGCATTTTTACGCTGCTAATATTTCATTCGTTTAACTATCCCGTTATAACAGTGCGTCGCGACGTCTGGGCTGAGCAATCAGACGTTCGCTCTATCTTACGTCGGATAGGAACAGCGCAGACGAACACGATGCACGCACCGGCAAGCGCGTTTGTCGTAACGAACAGCTGAGCCCACATGCGCGATCGTCGTGTCCGTTGATGATGGCGGCTGCGCGAGATCGATTCCCCGTTCGCCGCAGAACGGACCAACGTACCTGTGAGTCGAGTCGCGGCGACAGCCGTGCCTGCAGGGGTTCGGCGACCATTCTCTGGAAGTCGCTCCATGTGCCGCCGAACGCCATGCAGGCCCGTCGACCACTGACGCCGCCCAACGTCGCCGTCGTGGTCGTCCCACCGCAGCGGTTGCCGCGGTACTCTTCTTCGCGCAGAAGAGCAAGGAGGATGGGGGGAGGAGCGACCGAAGCGCCGCCACTGCCGCCACCACGCAGCACCGGCCGCCCGACGACCGTTAGGATTCAAGGAGGCGACCTCCCGTTCACCCTTCCTGGCGGGCGGCATGCACTTTGTGTATCATTTCATTCTATTTCTTGCCCGCTCCCGGTACTCTGGACGTCCTAATAAACAGTCGTCTTATTTTGCCCAGAACTAATATTTAAATATTGTTCACCTATTTTTAAACCCAGTGTGCCAAAACCAGAAAGAGATCTCTCGGGTTCTTCACGTCTTGTCTCATGTCCGCTGCACGCGCAAGACGGAACTCGTCACTATGAATAAAACTTTTATGAAAGATTTACCCATATAGAATAACGCGTGCTCCCATGTTCATATAGATACAAATAATATTAACCGCAGCCGTCCCGCCTGCCGTTTTTGCCTTGGGGCCTCCTGGTTTGTTTGTACCAAAATCTGAAACATGTAGATCAGCTTTATACCAGGGCTAGGATGACATGAGGGGCCCTTTAAATAATTCAAATCGCCTGCGCCGAGTGATGCGTACCCGGGCGGCCTGCGCATGTAAAAAGCAACGGCATTGTGATTTTGTACAGGAAACACCTTCAGGAAGCATGGTTTTCATCAAATGTCAAACATCAGAGAAAACGCGGTTGCACGCCCTGCCTCATAAAATTCACAGCAAAAAAAAAAAAAAAAAAACTGGACAGTTTTTGTGGGTCACACTAAACCTCAAGCGTCCCCCTGTAACTGCGGTACTGGGAAAACACGTACGCGAAAGTTGTTTAGCGCTTAGCGTGTGGAAACGTAAAATGGTCGCCGGAAAACAAAATGTATCCCACTTTTCTTCGGAGCACGCGCGGCTTGCATTTTCTCTTGGTAGCTTTAATTCTGCGCAACTAAATGTCGAGTATTCTCACGTGGATGTCGATTGCCGCGTGTACTCAACCATCAGTTCGCCGGATCTGGAGCAATGTACTTACATTCTGCCCCGTTGGAAAAGGCTGCAGAAGTCTAGCGGGATAAACTTCTGGCAAGCATTTCAGAGAGGAGAAATGAACATGTGCGGCTGCAGTCTCTCTCTCTCTCTCTCTCTCTCTCTCTCTCTCTCTCTCTCTCTCTCTCTCTCTCTCTCTCTGCATATGTCGTTGCAACAACACCTTAGCCGCTGCAAAACAATTGTATTGAGTTAACAGTGGGCTGTTTTGCTGTAAAGTTTTGCACAAACGTCACATTTCGTGGTCTTTTTAGCTTTAAATATAACGCAGACGACACGATGGATCTCCTAATACTTTATGTAATCGAGTTCCAACTACGGGGTCTAACTTTTCCACATTAATGTTTTCTCGTACGCGTGCATGCCAAGAAATCCAAAACCCTTCGCTACTTCCCAGACAGCATTATTTAATATTAGAGCGCAAAAAATAAAAACGGCGCATTGCTGTGGTCAGTGGTATTTTTTTTTCAAAGGTCGTATATATAGCGGCGATCGCGCAATATCTAAGCGAAACTTTTGTTACAGGGGCTCAGTTATTGTTGCAATAATTTGCATATCCGCTTTGCAGACTTTATTATAGGGAAAATGTCAATGAAACCATAAAAAAGAACTCCAATGCTGATACAACGCATATATTTATTACCCGAATACACCCATTTCAACAAAATATTTACCAGCTGCAGCCTTAAGTCTTGTTCTCTAAAAGGACGAGGTGATGTCGGCAAGCGCATAATTATCTACGTTATCCTTCGCTGGTGCCATTGTGCCACTTCAAATCGAGGCGAAGGGCAGGTCACGGGTAGCTCCCAGGAACCCTCGTCGGGGACTCGACGTTTCTGCCCAGGCGACCATTAATTCCGGAATTTGCAACCGTTCCTGCCGAATATAAATCATAAAAGGCAAGATATAACGAAACCAACAAAATATGAACCCACTACTGACCGTTCGATGACCGCGGGAGGATTACACAAGGGGGGACAACAAACAATTAGCCGATACGAGTTAACAGCTTCTTATGGTCGGCTTCTCCCCAAGGCCCAGGGGCTATCAGGCGAGGCATGCTTTAGAAGAACGGAAAGTTGGGCTAGTTGGTATGTGTTCATTTTGGTGGAATGCAGAAGCGCCCAAAAAACAAGGACGAAGGAAGAAGTAGACAGCACGGCGCTTTCAATAAACGGCATTCTTTCAATGAAAGTGGAGTTGCAGCTCATTCACTGAGTTTGGTGATAACGCAAAAGGGTTCCTTTGGTCATACGGTCCGTCGGCTGCCCATGAAACGTACATTCAGGTGAAAAACGTGAGGCAATGAAAAAGTTAAAAAAAAAAAAACCAAAACAACGAATCGTCTTCAGGAATCCACGTTCAGCTCCACTGATGCATGGTATTTATCTCCGTCGTTGACCGTTGTTGTTGTTCCTTCGGGCAAGGATCATACCCTATCAGGACAATCAGAGGATCGGCGAAACATCAGAGGTTAGAGAAGAAAAAAAACTTTAACTAATTGCGGGGAACTGTATAAAGGTAATTTTACAAGGTTGGAAAACATTTTGGATTTATAAATTAGAAAAAAAAAAATAACTGAAACATTGAAAATGAGAGTTAATAATTTAATGCAAATTATAACGAGAACCGATTAGAATTTTCAATAAAACTCAGGAGGACAAAGCAATTATCCCGGCGGCTGAACCCCGTCTGAGAAGCTCAGAATGAAAGTAATGACGGAACTGACATGGCAAACCCAAGGCTACGCAGAGGAACTTCAAAGAGCTGGCACCTGAGTCTGGTAAAACGCCGACAGGATAGCAGCAGGCACCGGTCGACAAACCACTATTCAATGCAGTAACTACACTGAGGCGTTAGATCCACACGAGACCTGTGAAGGTAGCGGTTTAGCTGCGGAACTCGACAGCGAAAAGTCGTTAGTATCACCTCTATAGGTGGTGCGAAGGGCACCATTCGGATTTCTAAAAATCTCTCAAGGACCAGGGTCAGCGGCTTCATTTGAAGAGTCAGCGGCTTCATTTGAAGAAATCACCGCACGCCCATGTACCCAAATAAGGTGGATTTCAATCAAATCATGGGCAGGAGCTATTTTAAAGGTGCATTGAATAGGGGTATCGTTAGGGGCAGTACGAGCTAAGCAGATTGAAAGCGAATCTGAATTAATAACTGGGAACATAACTGATGCACCCAATTTACTGTAGAGCCAAGAAAATTGCCAAGAATTCAGCGCGGAATATAGGGATAAAGTCTAACAGACGGACTGAAAACGACCAATTAAGAGAAGGGGAGCATAAACCTATTCCGGACTTTTTATCGCTCTAAGAAGCATCTGTAAAAAAACAAAACAAAAAAGGTGCATCTTGCACAACTTGTCAAAGGTGGGGTCGACCTAGCTTATCCCCACACTGACAGCGAATACCACGAGACAGGGATTAGCCGGACCCCGGCAGTGCGACGCCGTTTTGGACGGCAGTGTAAAGCAATTCGGTAGCAATTGTCGTGATCCGTTTCGTCGTCGTCCTTCGACGGCACAGACGCGTCAAATCCTCTTGTAGCACGTCTTCGCCTCGGTAGACGTCCACTTCTTCGTCAGATGGTTCGGCGGCCGTCTTCATGTGGGGATTGTGATGATTATTATTATTATTATTATTATTATTATTATTATTATTATTATTATTATTATTATTATTATTATTATTATTATTATTATTATGTTCTCAAAGTTTAGGCACGTGCCCACAGGGGGGAATTGGCCAGGGCTAAATTCCTTATTGAAAGTCGTGAGGACTTCGAAATAATAATTTATTTCCGTAAAGAGGCCGTAAGATGAAAATTTGCTATTAAAACCGCAGATAGGAGTGCATCTGAACGAGTAGCGTCTAAATGTCAATATCGTCTTCATCTTGAAGTTGCAAGGAGGGTCAATTGAACGGGAGCTGTGACAGCGAGATTAGCTAAATGGCCCGCTAGCTCGTTGCCCCTGATGTCCGTGTGGCCAGGGACCAAAGACAAACGTACCTCCTTCACATGCCTTGGATCAAAAAATAAGGTGCGGTACAATGCAGAGTCGGGAGAGGAAGTCAATGCCGATATAAATGACATCTATTCGTATAACATGATGATTTCTGATACATGCTGCGGTGCTTTACATAGAGCGCGAGCTATTGCTAAAAATTCTCCCACAAAAATGGTTGTGTATTCCGGGATTCGTAGCGAATAACTCCAATCCAGAGATTGTGAAGAAATACCAAGTCCAGCTTTTTGCCCATTTTGAGATGCATCAACATAAAACCCCAAAGAAGCAGGATACTTGGATAAACATCAATTTAAAATAGCGGCTAATTGAGAACGTGGGAGGAGTTTTGCAGCCGATGGGAAGTTGTTTTGAAAGAAAAATTCAGTTTCTCGCTCAATAGCGGATACTGGGATAACATCATTAGCTTAACAGAAATACAATCAAGGCATGTTTGAACGAATTGCACTTGGGGGGAATACGTTTCGGCCACGGAGATGCAAAAAATAAACTCGGACACGAATAAATATGGGCTTGGCAGCTCCGGCGGGGGTGGGGGATGGACGCTGAATCGGCGATGGGGGTGGAGGGGAGGGGGAGGGGGTGGGGGGCTTCGTACATGCGGAGGTAAGTTTGAACCGTCATCAAGAGAAACCGAACCCTGAGTTCTGGAATGTGTGCCTCTAAGTACGAAACCCTGTTCGAGACGAACCGAGGGAGGACAAGGTAAAATCGAAGGATTCGCCTCTCCAACAGGTATAACGGTCGCAGTTAGTAAATAGTGTAGAAACTTTGTAATCATCATCGCGGCACCGATGCGAATATCATCATCGGTGCCCGTAATCTCTCGTGAGCAGCTCTAGCTCGAGCTGCTTCATCTTTCTTCATCCGCCATGTTGTAAAATAGAACACCACCATCGCATCACCGGGACGTCTCGGCCCTTGGTCCTCTTATTCCACATTTTGCGGCACCAAGTTGTGGGATCCGTCGACCCCCAAGGACGAGACTCGACCGTCAAGGGGGGAGGGAAGCGACCATGGAGGTCTGTCTTTTAATGGAACGTCGAGCGGTAATGAGAAGAAAAAGAAGCAATGCGTGCGCTCGTGAAGCGCGATCCCTGATGATGACGATGGCAGCAAAGGGAGATTGGCCGGAGGCCATCAAGTCGATTAGGTTAGCTGGCTGCAGCAGGTTGATGGGGGGGGAAATTATTGTGAGCGCATATGTCGTGTCACCACGGCCTGGACACTCTTAGGGACTGTTTATACACTCTGGGCAATCTCCCGCATTCCCTCCTCGCCGTGACAGTATCATTCTCATTAACATTACCCAATCCTCGTCCCTCGTGCATCATCATCATCGCTCTCGGTACGGTGTTCGGAACCCACTGGATCGCCGAATAAACGTCCCGGTTCACCCGTTGCTCACGGCCTTACAAGTGGTGGAGGTGCGGGGTATCGGCAGGAGATGACCGCGGATGCCGATGATAGAAAGTCCCATCCCAGAATGAGTTCATGGGAGCAGCTAGGTAACACTGCGCACTGAATATGGTGCCGAATTCCCTCTATCAAAACACGTATTGTGCAGTATCCGGATGGCTCGAGCACCTCTCGATTAGCACCGCACAACGAAGGTCCAGTATACGGGGTAGTCACTTTTCGGAGGCGCGAACACAACTTTTCATTAATCACTGATATACTGGCTCCGGTATCAACAAGGGCATCAACACAAAAACCTTCAACTTCCACAGACAATGTATTTGATGGTCCTAATGGAGGAGTTTTTGGCTTTTTGACGAGTGCAGTTACGCCAGTAGGTGGAGAGCCTGTCTCAATCGGGTTCTTTTCCGAGAACTCTTGAAGGGAACACAAAACCCTGCTATTTTTTGTCTGAACGTCCCTTTCTGTCAAAGAGCAGGTCATCGGCTTACTGTCTGCTTGGGTCGGGACATTTGACAGATGCGTAGTTCCTGTCGTCAAAGCTTTTTCATCAGGGTTTTTCAAATCATGTTGGCCATAACACCGTTCAGTCAATGTAAAAAACTCCGCGAAGTTGGCGGATGAATGCACTTTCTCAATTATTTCGCACCGTTCTGTGGTGTCGGATTTCTTGGTTTTCATTTGATAGTATAACCGGATCATGATAAAAGTAATTTCATCTTCATAGTCAAAGTTGGTGGCATATTCATCATCCAGGGAGTCAGTGTCGATTAATGGTTCAATTAAGTCGTTTAGAGATCTTAAGGTATTTTCGGTTTTTCTCAACTGGCGCATGAAACTCTTCAATACATCGTAAACATCGTCGGGATTTGTGATCAACCGTAGTGCCGCTTCTGCGTCTCGGCGCAGTACTCGAGCAGTGAACCGCACCTCTTCCCTTTTTGTTTTCAGTTCGTCAAGACGCATCGTACACACAGGAATACTCTGTTCTGGGAATGCATCTTCCATTATGCAATGAGCTCTAGCGTGCACCTCACCTTTCACAAAATTGGTTTCTGTACCCATCGGGCAGTCTCGTCGGAGGTGAGGTTGCATCGTCGTGTCATCTGGCCATCACGTCGGTCGGCTTTCGGTAGCACCATCGTCGATATGTCCATCAAATGGTCCGTCGTCGGCTTCGAGGGGTCCTCCTCCTCGTAGGCCAAAGTTCGGATGAATCCGAATCGCACTGGGCCTTCTTCCCGGGTTTCGGCACCAAAAAATAGGGCAACTGCAAAACAAGACGCAGCCATACTCCATGACTGGCCGGACGTATACGATCGGTACAACAGCAAAAGTGTGTCCCGGCGCACTCCTGCTCGTTTCTCACATAGCCTTTTCATGCGACCAAATGCTCTCTCCGCTTTCGGGACTGATGCATTAATATGTGTATGTCAGTCAAGAGCAGAAGTGTACGTAATACAAAGATACCTAATCGAATCCTCCTGCGGGATGACTTGATTTGTGTAAGCGAGAAAAATGGAAAAAAACTGGTCCTGCAACCGGGAGGACGAGTAGAGCACTTTTAGAAAGATTTAGCGTTAAATAAATGCCGTCAAGCCGTGTCTCCAAAAGAAATAAATAGGCCTGCAAACTTTCATATAACGATTGAATGTCGACTGCGGCCTCAAAGAACGCTATATCATCTGCATAAACGTAGTTTGTTGCATCTGGGAGCAGAGGAATGTCACACATAAGGATGTTGAAAAGTAAAGGCGATAAAGCAGATCCTTGAGGCACACCTCTAGTTTGTAGAAATCTTATTGACAATATAGCCTTCCGTTTGTACAAAAGAATTCCCGATCCCCAAAACTCCCTAATCCAAGCAAAAAGGTATGCGGGAGGTTTATGCGGGTTACTTTGTCTATCAAGATACTATGCTCGGCACTGTCATATGCTTTAGCTGCTGGCACT
The DNA here is from genome assembly GCF_048455015.1 of Haemaphysalis longicornis. Taxonomy (NCBI): domain Eukaryota; kingdom Metazoa; phylum Arthropoda; class Arachnida; order Ixodida; family Ixodidae; genus Haemaphysalis; species Haemaphysalis longicornis. The sequence goes on from NW_027526361.1 coordinate 107,827,179, forward strand.
AATGCCGACATAATTTTTCCTTTTTGTGCTAAGCGAATCCTTGTCTCCAAGTCCACGTGAGCGTTCCAAATAGAACATCCTCGCCTAAAACCAATATGAGCAGGACTAAGCCCTTGCCTGTCCTGCATGACATAAGGGAGCCGTTTAAAAACTATTCTCTCTATTAATCTGGTCATGTTAGAGGTCAGAGCGATCGGACTTAAGCTGTCTAAATCGAATGCCTGACCTGGATATGTTTTTTTAGCAAAATTATCTCAGACACTTTCCAGAGTTGTGGGGTCCTACAAAACTTGAAGGATAAATTTATTATATTCAATAGAACCGGTTCGAATTCCTCAGCCAGCCAAAAATTTAATAGCACCAACAGTCACGCCGTCAAGCCCCGGCGCCGCAGATCGTGTGATGGACAAGGCCTTCGTCAGATTAAAGGATGAGACTGGCACAAAATCATCCGTTTCTGTAAGACTGATAATGCGATAGTTACTACAACGAGAAGAAAAGCGAACCGTAAGTACTCTAGCGGAGGGCTCAAGAAACTGGGCCTCTTCATCAGAAGTCAGGACATCTTATGACTGTACTGCTTGAAGGAAACCGCCCGATTGCTTGCCATGAACTTATAAAGCGCTGCTTTATTTTTAGATGCGACGCATCTCTTGCTCTCGGGTATGTCCCTCCGTTGTCGTTGTCGCGGCGCCCGCACACCACCTGCGCATGCGCAAACTCTCCTCCGTTCTTCCCGCCAACAGCTGTGTGCAACGCGCTCTCTCTGTCTCATTATCATAACAGCTGCGCGCGCTTCGCTGACGCTTCTCTCTCGCATTTGCTCTCGCTGCGCATGCTTAACTCTCCTCCGTTCGTCTCCTCTCCTTCAAGTGCTGAATATAAAGCGGTGAGCCCGCTGCGCCGGTTCAGACAAGTGCGTTCGCTTGACTGCGTTTGACTTTGCTTGTGCTTCGCTTGACGACGACGACTCCGTTGCTTCTTCCGATGTAGTGCGATGGAAGCAACAGTCCCGCCAGCGAGTGGTTTGACACAATCGAGTACCAGCGTCAATCCAAACGCTGATGGCAACGTTACTTCAACTGAAGACAAGGCTGCGAAGCGACGGGCACGTGACGCTGAACGTTTCACGCGATTTAGAGAATCAACCCAACGGAAACGCCAATTGAACCCCCCGATGCGTCGCATTACATCAGGGTTCCCTCGCGGGAAGATGGGCGTAATTTTAGAATCGGAAAGTCATTCAGTTTTATAATGTGAACTATTTTAGCTTTAACTGTGCGTTTGAACAGTGCTGCCATGTACTTACTTCATCCAATTTACCAGGCATTGATTGCGCAGGAGATACCTTGGAGCTGCTTTTCTATGGCGGTAATCTCGGCTACAATCAGTATATATTCCACCAGTTAAGAGCTTTGTCTGTGCGGAACAATTGACATTGAAAGCGCTTTTCGCTGCTGCTTGCAGAGACTCCATCATTCGCTGAGCATCTACAACGGAATCAGTGGCCTGCATCGATGTAAAGCGATCCCGCAATGCTCCCTGATAAATGCGAGCATTAAAATTTTTTTGCTTTCTAATCTTAATTTTAATTAGGGGGATATCTACTGTAAACTCAAGAAGAAAATGTCCACTGCTTGAACCACAGGGTAACCTCTCCTAGCACGCGACTTGTACATTGCTTGAGGATAAGGTGAAGAAGTCCAAGGCCGATCGAGATCCCGCACGCAATAATGTAATTGCCCGGGAATTATGACAGCGAAGACCATGTTCTTAAGCAAGTGCCAGAGCTCTAAACCACGATAATCCGTTCTGAAGCCCCAAGAAACCTGGGGAGCATTGAAGACACCGGCAACAATAACTCTGGATTTACTGGAAATAAATATGTCCAGTTTGCCTACTCTACGGAAGCCTACGAAAAATACGTATTGACGAAGGAAATCGGAGGACTCCCATGTAAAACTAAGTCTACCGTGAGTACTTCGCCAGTGCCGGACGCCAGTTCCAACGAGATAAATGCTCTGTGACACAGTTTTGAAGAAACTAAGATTAGTAAACCACCCCCTCTACTATTGCGGTCTTAACTAAAGAACCGACAATTTCTCAATGCAAAATTGTCAGTAGTAAGCCATGATTCTTGAAGGAGGACAACGTCAGGACTATAAATTTGAACTAGACACGCGAGATCAACAAAAAAAGAACCAACGGAGACGCAGTTCCACCGAACAACTTTCAGAGTTGCTATACTGAATCGTGTACTGTTGACGCCTCGAGTATATCAGTGTCCATTAGCTGCAGCCGTAGGGGGCACCTTTTTGTTTTCTGACTTCCATCGTGCAGCCCTCGCTTCATCTATAGGGGAGATACGCCTCTTCTGTTTTGTGGAGAGAATCTTTGTTGTAAAAACGTTATTCACGTCCATGACGTAGGAGTCGTTGATGTCGACAGCCGGGGCAGATTTTCCAACCTTGCCATAACTAACAACCCGATGTCCCTTCGAAGCGACGGGCTCGTCGATATCCCAGTCTGAATCTAATACGGTTGTATTCTTAGAGGAGCAGCCTGCAATAGCCTGGGTATCAAGTGTTTCGGGATGAGTCAGAGGGTCAGAGGTCAGAGGGTCAGAGGTAGAACATTTAGCCTGGTGGTCAATAGCAACAACCGGTTGTGAGCATCCTAAATTTGTCGCCAAAGGGCTGGTGATATAAGTCTGGTCTCAGTAAGCGGAGCGATCACTTGCTGTATTACCTGCGTGACAGACTTTTTCAATTACTGGACTTACGAGTGGCTGGAAACGCGGCATCAGCAGCGGCACTTGTTTCGTGAACTGCTGCCGCATAACCCTGGGTACGACTTTTCAACAGAGCTGAAGCCGATGTCTGATCGGCAGGATTGCGCATCATGACTGTCAGCACACTTTTTGCACCTGAGACTTGACTTGCATCCTCGAAATGTGTGGCCAGATCTCCAACACTTCCAACACTGCAACGGCCTAGGCTCCCTATGCACCAGCGGTCATGCTATCACCTCAGAGGGACATTTTATAAAGTTCTGCAAAAGTCATGATAACGGGTGCTGTAGGGATTCGCCCCACTCTGCTAAAGCGGTAGACTGCCGTCACACCTGCCATTTTGAACTCCTCTAGGACTACTTCAGGGGACTGTGTTGGATCAACGTGCCGAACAATGGCCTTCACACAAGCGAGGTGCGGTGGAATGAAGGCGTTCACCGGAACCGGGGCAAACGATGTGCGCCGCAGCAAGTCCGCGACACAGTCTAAGTGTTTGGATAGGCACAACAGGCCTGTTCTGCATGGCATATTGCCTTACTTCCGAAATGACCATATAATGCAGCTGCTCTTGAAGGAGCTTGGAATTTTTTGCTCGGATCCCCCCGTCGCCTGCGGGGACAAGTGCTACCGGAATGCTTTCCACGCCATGCCGCTTGAATGCTTCTAAGGGTAAGCCGCTTGCAGCCAAGCTGGCGGACCAAGACGCCATGCTGGTCCCCGGGGAACCTAGGGCCATAGCCCTAATATCCCCCACCGCTACAGGTTTGCAACAATTTCGCCTAAATTTAGAAGCTTTAGCCCTGGCCAGAACACCCACTCACGGTACCGATGTGCAGTTGTAGCTGCCTCAGAAGACGCCGCGAGGAATCGCATCAGAACGACAAGCCTACGTTTCCGGTCGCCAGCAGCTTACTGCTGCTGTTGTTGTTGTTGTTGCGCCTTTAGGGATGGCATATACCCAATCAGGGGATCGGCTCGCCAGAATTCGTCGTCATCGTCTTCGGCGCGGCGGACCCGTGGCGCGCCGGTCGCTACACGACGACGACGACAAAGGCGGGAGCTCCTCATGTGGCGTAAGCCCACGCGCAAGCCTTGAAGACGCCGGGTGGTCGCCGTGAGGCACGCGCTCACGTGCGCTCGGGATTTTCTGTCTCCGCCGGACGGATTTGTGTTGACCTAAATAGCTCTGCTGTTAAAATTATAGCTCCTGGCTGCATGGATACCAAATGATCTGAAAGGAGGCCACTGAGTAAGTGTTTGGTGTTTTGGGAGAAGGTGTTCTGGAAGTATAGAGAGGCAAGTACTCCAATCAAGGAGAGGAGTCACCCTATTGATTTCTACACCTAGCGGGGAAATAAGACTTTGTATAAGACTTTGTACTGAAGTACCTTGTCGGCAGTATCATCTGGGCCACTGGTGCGTAGAAAACGCACCTGGCTCAACAGTAACGATGGACTGCAACCTGTTAACGCCATGCTCTCAGAAAGGTTTGCATGGTAAGTATGCGAGACCAGCAGCGGAGGAACAGTATATACAATATACGCTTTGAGCTTCGTGGTCACTGCGCCGCCTGCCGCCACTTCTCCGCGTCGTTTACGCGATGAGCGCAGCGTGGCTGATAGGGGCTCATGCAGTGTTTTGGTTCTCTTTTGCTTTTTTTTGCCTTCCCTGCGTCCTCAACAACTTGTAGTGGTGACGTCTGGAAGCAAATAGTACGTTTATGGCACTTCAAAAAACAGCTGCCTTATAGCACGCTTTATAGCAAGAACGAATGAAAGACAATGAAACTACGGAAAAATAATTGCTCTGCAAGTCCAGAAGAAACAGAAAAGCTCGTAAAAGAATGAAATGAAAAATACCCAGTGCAGCTGCGGAAATGGTGTTGGTCTGGTAGGGCTCACCAGACCAACTATAGATGCTAAATGCACT
>NW_027526361.1:107836898-107998728 GCF_048455015.1 Haemaphysalis longicornis
TAAGGGTCATGTCGGACACGTCTCCGTCCAGGCAATGGCGGCCCAGGGCCAAGTCGTGCCCGGTTTCGGACTCGCCGACGGACCAGAAAGCGCCCAGCGTTGACGACAGGAAGATTTTAAGGTCGGGTCTGTTCCGTAGCTCCTTTTCGGCCTCCTTGGCAACGGACTGCATGTCGACAAAGGCGTTCAGCGCTTTGGCCAATCAGTAAGTTCTACAATTTTGTACAGACCCTATTTTCACCTTCGGTACCCTCGTGCCATGAAGACAAAATACAATCTCGTTAAGTTTCAAAATCAAAGTTCTGCGTGGCTGGTGTGCGCGTGTGCCACTCCCGTGCCATCACGTTTGGAAGCGGCGTGGCACGCCCTATTCTACAACGTTTACGTTTCCAGTGCATAATTTTGGGAATTTTTTTAAGCGGGCTCATCAGCCCCTCGGTGCTCCCGGTTCATGGCCGGGGCACAAGCGCCTATGTGCAACGGACGAGAGGAACAACTACGAAAATAACTGCTGTTCCACAGCTGGCAACGTGCAGCGGTAACACAGTGGGAGCGCGTGGGACTCATACTGGGAAGAGCCGAATTTAAACCTGATACTTTTACACGTTTTTATTTTTGCTCTGCACAGCGAAGGCCCTTTTCTCGACCTGGCGGCAACAACAGTGATAACGACGGCCCAATCGGGCACCTAAGGCTTTCGGCTTAGGAAGAAACGTGCTTCTACCAGGTTTCTCGCATAAACCATGTGAGTTATACATCGCGAGGTAAGCTTGCATTTTTAATTACTTATGGCTTCACTTTGGCGTGGCCCGAAAAACTTGACAAACAATGTACAGCCTCCCGAATGTTTGATAATATAGCGGGAGTGACGACCGATCGGCATGTCAGCGCCTTATCATGGGGTTCAGCAGCGAAATAGGCGAGAGTACGCTCACGCGCATAGGGCTATCTGCTGTATGAGTGTCGTCTGCCTTGAGGGTGGTACACCCTCTGCCACTGCATCTGAATGACATTGTTCATGATAAACCGCGGCTATTTGAAGCGCATGCGCATATCAAATGGGCGTTTGATTTTTCTTTCGAATCACTTTCCCCGGAGAGCGTGAGGAATGCCACTGGAAAGATAAATAAAAGTAGAGCATGACGGGTGTTCTTCGGCCGGAATGGGCTCAGGCCGCTGCGCGATATAATGCGATAAATAGCAAATTTGTTGAAAATAAAAACTTGTGCCCCACGCTGCTTATTTTTTTTTTATAGATACCTTTGGCGGTAGCGAAACGCCCTTGCAAGATAAGCAACACGGGGTGTGTGTTGCCCTGAGGAGAACAGCGGAGTAGACGACGCTCCACAAAGCAGATAGTTCTATGCGCATGCGCGTACACTCGCCTACTTCGCCGGTGGACACCGCGATGAGGCGCTGACATGCTGATCGGTCGTCGCTCCCGCTATACTATTAAAAATTTGGAAGGCTGTACCTGTTTACCGAAGTGCTTTGTCGGCTGGTTCATGGGAAAAAAAGGTAATAGCGGTAATGAACGTTTCACAGCGCTAAAGGCTTTGGCGAAGCCTATAAGATCCCTTCCTTTAATGGGGCAGCTCCTCTGCTATTGCGGTCTGTCGCCGGAGAAGCACGAACGTGATTTTGGTCCACTCACGAAGCTCGGGACGCCGAAGCCGTTCTGCGGGTTGACCGCGCTTACGGGGCGAACGAAGCAGGGACGCCGGCCAGCGAGCTGCTGCGACAGGTGGGTCTGCAGGATCACGATGTCGATGTCCCTCGAGGTCGAGGAGAAGAATGAGAAGAGGAAAAAAGTGTTACTATCGTCTCTGTGCAGGACTTCGTGGACACGCGGGAATAAGGCACCGCGCTGAGGCAGAGAAAACTACCGATATTCGTTACATGGGCCCAGTACTGGGGCCTATTGAATGCTGATGGGTCATAATTTAGAAACGGCCGCTATCGGGAAGAGAGGTCCCAAAATGGTGGTACAGACGGTGCGACGTACAGACGTACAGACGTACTCTCTCTCTCTCTCTCTCTCTATATATATATATATATATATATATATATATATCAGGGTGTCGAACCGAAAAAAATACCGGTTCGGTTACGGTTCGGGTTCGGGTGAAATAATTTCGTTCCGGTTCAGTTCCGGTTCGACAAAATCACGTACCGAACCGGTTCGCGAACCGGTTCGGGAGCTTGAACCGGTTCGCGAGCCGGTTTGATTAGTTGAATTATCACTAAAATTAGAAAAAAAAACATTTACTAGTTTAAAACGACCGTCAAATCAAAACACAAATTGACATTCAAAATGGTGCTGCTCCCCAAGGGCAGTGGCGCAATTGCAAAGGAAACTTTAAACAATTAGGAGATATTAGAAAAACACATGAAGTGGCGACGATTTACCACCTTCTTTATCGCTCAGACTTTCTGTTGTCCTAGCAACTATTCATAAAGCCAACGCCAAGAGATATGATGGTGGGATATATTTTCTGTCCTTTCCTTTTTTGTTGAAATCGCAATTGTCGCTATGCAATCGCCCATCACGCTAACCTTGAGGCCTTAAATTTAGTCCTGCGTACGGGCGTGTTCAAATACCAGCGCTTAATAACAATGGCGCACATTTTTTATGTTTGTAACAAAACAGAAAAATTCTACAACAGGCACATAAATACTACCAATGAATTAGATTATTTGGTAACCCTGAATAATTTGTTAGCTGTCACCTTATCGAATGTGTTAGCCACACTTTTGTTAAAAGTAAGCTTTAGTTACGCTCAGTCACTGCATTATTGCTCTGACCACTGCAATTCCTTTTGCGATACCGAAAGTGTGCATTACAATCAGTATGTCATCGTACCGCCTGAACCCCTACCATCGTTCCGTGTGCTACATTGCGGAATCTTATAACAGATAATGCGGTTACAAAATGAAAGGGAAATTTGACACGTGGAGCATGAGATGGGACTTTTTGGGTAGACGCTCTTTAATTCGTCCACAGCAGTACTCCCCTCCGGAACGAGTAGCAGTAGAAGCAATGTAGCGAGTTGGGCAAACGGCTTAGCAAACAGCTTAGCCACTGAGCAGCTCCTGCGGTCACACTTGTCAAGTATTAATAATTTGCAGGTGTCGGACCTTTTCAACAAATTATGAAATGCAAAAAGTTTGCACACATCGGGTGTGAGCTTTCGCTGTTGCGCAGTGGAGCACTCCTGCAGCCTGATTTCTCCAATGAAGTCGCAGCTAGGGAAGGGCAAAGTCGTTTTATATCACCCGCAAGCTGCCGAGAATGACATTTCGTTTGGTCAGCTTGCACTACGCTCGCGCCTCCAGCAGCAACAGACCAATGCTACATTGGTGCTCATTCATTTCCCCTGTTGTTACATAAAGCGTGATAGTGCTCAATTGTCTGGAGGGGAAAGTGCGCGAGCAAGTACGAAGTTGATGGTACGGGAAAGAAAAAAAGGCCTGAATTGCATTGACTGTGCAATATCAACAACAGAGGGTCGAACCGTTTCGGCATGAACCGGTAACCGTTATTTCTTTTTCCGGTTCAGTTCCGGTTCGGGTTCAGCGTGCTCAAAAAATAACGGTTCGGGTTCGGGTTCAGTTCCGGAAAAAATACCGGTTCGGTTCCGGTTTTCGGTTCGGTTCGGTTCCGGTTCGACACCCTGATATATATATAATATGGTTTTGCAGCAAATTCATGTGACTGTACTCTGATGAAGCCAAGTCACATTGCCGCTTTGTGAATCAACCTTCTTTTGGTATTGTTCTTGCTGTGTATGCGAATCTTTACTTACACTATATATATATATATATATATATATATATATATATATATATATAAATATATATATATATTCGATTTAGGAGGTCCCTACAAGCGTAGCTCAGCGGGGGGTGCAGCGCATGCATCGCTTGAAGTGCATGGGCTGTTGTTTTCAAAGCTGATGTGATTTTAAGCGCATGCTCCACGTCAACTTCCGCATCGTCCCACCTGTTGCGAATAGTGGCGCGGATCGCTTAGGTGTCCTGAGGGCGACATTTGGGAACGTATTTCGAGCTACTGACGAGGTCCAGAAATTTCATCAATTTGTCTAGGCTCGCGTAATGCTTGCCCTGAATAACCTAACAGAAACATCTGCCCTACAAAACCAATATATATATAGCTAATGAACAAATTTGAAATAATTACGCTAATTATTTTGCCCATAATTCGTGTTTCCTGGTGGAGTATTTCCAAACGCTTCGCTGCACAGCGCCCCACGTGACACGTGTCTTGGCGCGATACGAAACGTAAATTAAACGTGGTCAGACGCTGCGCCCCGAACCAGAAGCAACCTAAAGCATATCAAATCTCCATATATAACAAAAACACGATTGAGGTCTTCCCCAATAAAAAAGATGGCCGAGAGTACGAGGCATGAAGAAAGCGCGTCATCCCTATTTCATATTTGCCGCGCTTTCGAGGCGCTTTTTCAAAGAAAGTGCTACGAGTTGTGCCGCGTCTCCGCCAGATGGCGCCACGGGTCCCGCGACCGAGAGAAGACGCAGTGAAACATCCCCCTCGCGAGGGGCACGATCAAATGCAGAGCATTTCCGGGGGCGCACGACGTTAAGTAGTTTGTGTTACGTTAATGTTGTTGCACTTGTGGCAACTGCTGACGAGAGAGCGCTCGTCAGCAGTCATTTGAATGAGTCAACGATATAAGGCGCGTTCGAAGCGTCCCATTCTGTGTCGGCTTTGTAGCGCAGTGGGTAGAGCACCATGTACATTGCGTTCCACCCGCAGGGTCGAGGGATCGAAACCGGGCGTCGGATAGTATTTTTTTTATATAGTAGGGAGGGGTGCGGTGCGGACTACGGACGTCAACGCGGGTGACATCGTGTGTTACTGAAATGCTCAGCATTTAAAAAATTGTTGAGGGAAAAACTGCAGTAGAAAAGGTAAAAAAAGACCTACCTACTGAGGCCCGAATCCAGTCCGTAAGTGGAAGTACCCAAAACTCTACCTCGAGTACACAGAGCCAGAACGGCGGGATCGTTTTAACAGAAGGTGAATAGAATAACAAGCTCAGTGACATCACACATGTCACGTGGGACGCTGTGCGGCGAAGCGTTTGGAAACGCTTCGTGATGACCGCCAAATACGAATTTATTTGACGTTTCTGCATTCCTACATAACTGTTGTTTTTATTTTCTTATAAGAAAAACGCGTAGACAAGCTCCGCCAACCCCGCATCAGCACTAATGATTTGTGTCGTCACAAAGTTCTCTGCGAAAAAATGTATTTTAGCTGGTGGCTCTTTTGACGGTGTCGGCATTTTCTGCGTTGTTAATCTGCTGCTTCTACGACGGGTGCAATTGTTTGCATGACACTGTAATGTGAAAATATACAGGAACTTTATTTTAGACTTCAGTGTCCCTTAAAAGTGGCAGCATTAGGTAAACTGGACGAATTACGGGTGCTGTTTAACGCGCGTGGTTTTCTAGTAATACTACAATGAAATTCTTAAGCCATCTAAGCTTAGCTACACTGAAAGCGTAAGAAAACAGTGCAACATAACATTTTTTAGGCATCATGTACGAAGCAGCGCTTGCCACTCATACAAACGGGAAACTATTGGTAACAGCCTTAACCGCCGCCTTTGTTGAATTCTGTAAATCGAGCCAGAGTGTTTTTGTTGGCCGACGTCAAAATTAAAAATAATGAAGTTATCTTGGAAGGGTATTTGTAAAACTTCGAACTTGTCCGATATTAAAAAAAAACTGTGGTTGATTCCTCTGTCACGGGAATAGGTAAAAAAACGAAAGTGAAATGTACAGCGAAATCTGCAGCTGAGCATAATTTGCGTGTCAGCGGCTGCCTTGTGGGTGTGCTTGGCGAGCGACGTCCTCCTGAAGGGTTCCTTCGGCAAAGGTGTACTGGCGTAATTTCTGTGACGGATATGACGTCAGTGAAATCTTGGTGTATCTCGGCATAATACACTTTCGTGTTAAAATATAAAACCTGAAAACAAACAACCCTAGATATGACGTACTCTTTAGTACTAAAGGTTGCTTCCCCGCAAGAGGACCCTGTGTGCAGGGGTGCACCCTTTACATGCTGCTCCCTTCGTACTGGCGTCACTTCCGTGACGGATATGACGTCAGAGAAATCTTCGTGTATCCGGGAATAAAACACTTTCGTGTTAAAAAAATCTCCAGGCGAAAAGAGTACGCTAATTTCGCGGGGCGCACCATTCCTCTTCATCTTCATGTCTGTGTGTTTGCACTTCGGGTGTTTGTTGAAATTCTTACAAAACAAACCTTCTTACTGCATGGCTTTGACGTGCTGGATGAAGGCCTCTTTCTCCCCCGACGTTTTCAGCTCTACGCCGAGGAAGGTCTCTCCGTAGTCGCGCGACTTGAGAGCTTCTCGCATAGCCTGGAAGCGCGGCGGGAACGTTTCCGGTCGCACATCATGTATCGGAAATGGAAACCTCGTCCTGCATATCGCTGTCGATAGTAATTATACACAACACAAAATGAATTTACTTTGATTTGTACTGAGGCACACACTCGGGGACGAAAGTTTGCAGGACGGGTAATTTCTGCGCTGCGTGGTGACCAACTTACTGCTCGGCGTATGACGATGATGGTCGGGAGCCTGATGCTTCGCTTAGGAATATTCCTCAAGTATGTATTGAGGTCTCCAATAACAAAGAAATCAACCTTGAAAGACGCATTCGCGCCCTGGAAACTTACGCCCCCCCCGGGTGTAGGTGCTGTGTTTTGTGAGCGGTAAACTTGTCGCATCGTATACCAAAGCGGGTTCGACATTTCCTTCTTCCTGACCATCGAATAGGCACGCATTGGTTTTGGCCCGTAAATATTTCTACCACAAACTTCCCAAAAAAAAAGAGTTCCGAATTTAAGCACAAATACTTGCTTAGCGAGCTGAATGAAAACTCCGTCAATGCGTAAATGTGGGCTAGTTGGTTCGAACTGTGAGCGCTAGTCCTGTGTGGTCTCTACTTTTGTCCCGTCCCTGCCGCGCCACTTAACCATGTTTCACAGTGCAAACTCCGGTTTTGTCCCGACGACGATACAAATTTTATCCCAGACACTCAGCGAATAATTATGATAAACAGGTAATGGAGAACAGAAGAACAGGTAAACCAGTGCCGACTGTCCAGTCTCTTCCCGGCGTTTATCTGTGACGTCACAGAGTCGTACCTGTGCGATTGAAGGCCACCGACCCAAGCCACCGCCAATACAGATGACTGGGCGACTGTAGTGAGGCCCCTAGATCCGTTTTAGCGTATCACTTGAGCTCGAAAGTGCAGTTGTGGTGTGTGTCCCTATTACGTCACACCGTCCCATATTATTTATTTATTTATTTATTTATTATTCACAATACCACTAAAGGTCCCAATGAGGGGGTAATACATAGGGAGTTACATTTTCACATATATTGCATAAGAGTAACAAAAAAGTCAGATAAAAAACAAAAAACAAAAACAAAAAGGGAATATTCAAACCGAGAACACAAATATATACACACATTGGGACCTTGAAAATAACGGTAATGCAAAATTCCATGCATAATAACAGTGAAAAAAAGGCACGAATACAATACAAATGGTTAAAATTCTAACGCGAACACAATGTACAACCGATCAGCACAACAAAATAAAAAGGAAAATGGAAAATACGGGGCGAAAAAAGAAATTGGTGCATGTTTTGAAGGAAGGGAAACAAAAACACAGAATGGGAGCAAAGCGTTAGATTAGCTCTTGAATTAGTTCCTGAAATTTAGCGTTGTCTTTTTGAGAGGAGATATGTGATGGTAGAATATGCCATTCGGCTATGGTACGTGGAATGAAATACCGGGTAAAGGAAGATGAGCGGCAATTTACGCGTTTAATTTTGTAGCAATGGTCGCGGCGTGCAAAAATTGCGTTTCAAAGAAATCATCGTGAAGTGACACATGCTGATAAAGCTTATGGAACAGTGACAGGCGGGAAAGTTGGCGGCGATGTGCTAGATCCGGTAGTTCGGCGCGACGTTTTAGTGCTGTGACGCTAGAATGACGTGAGTAGTCGGAATATGAAGCGAGCTGCACGGTTTTGCAGAGATTCAACATCAGTTATTATGTACGCTTCACGGGGATCCCAAATGGCTGATACATTTACTTATTTAGGACGTATTAGTGTAGTAAAGGCAAGTTTTCGAATGTTAGAATTACGTCACTGTGGCGCTAAATTTGAAGTTTTTTCAATATCCAGTTTTTTTTTTTTGGGTTGAAAATCGTCTGTCGTGGCTGGAATAGAGCTGAATGAGTTAGCAAAGGCTAAGGGTGCATTCCAATTTACCCTTTAGACGTCTTCGTTGCCGTTTTCGCGGACAGTCCGCAATGTTAAGCCCCGTTCCAATTCGAACGAAGTCAACGAAGACTGCTTCGAGGAGACAGCATTGAAGTAAGCAACGATGCAGGCTACCTTCCTGTCTAAACTGAAAAACGACGCCAGCGCCACCTTTTCGCGTGTTAATGTTGTTAGAAATTAATTTGTTCTTTTATTGAAATATTTAGTATAATTTACTAGTGGTAAAGATGGTTTTGTTTTATTTTTATATCACATAATGTTTGTAATAATAACAATAATATTATTTACGAAACCTGCGGCCCACGTTTCTCAACATGTCTGCTACGAGGTTGTCGTCTGCGTTGGTGCGTTCTTGACCGCTGCGCCGTTCTAAATCTTACTCCTTTAGACGTTTAGTTAGACTACTTCTTAAGTTGTCTACCAAGCTGTCCGCGAATTGGAACGCACCATAATTCTTAAAATCGAGCGATGTAGTACTGCGTCCTCATGACCCCTTTAGCCAAGTTTGTAGAGCGAGAGTGCGATATTTCTGCTGAGAGCGAGCAGAGGACGCGAACCCGATTGCACCGCAAGACGAACACCGACACTGCTCAGTGCAGTCGCTGTTCTAGCATGCAGCCAGCTCCTGCTTGTGCCATTTTCTGAGGGCACGCGCCCTTACTCATTCCCCCTTCAACCTCGCCATGAATCGGATCGCAAGAACACTTGAACAAGACACATCCGCACGTTTCGCGATCTACGCGGACGACATTGTTGTCTGGACGGAAGCTGCCGATTATCCTGACCACATGATCATGCAAGCGGAGCTTCAATCGGCTGTACTCAGCCTAGAAAAATCCCTTTCTGACTTCAGTCTTCCCCTATCTGCACAAAAGACTGAATTTCTCAGTGTGGATGGCCGCACCGCAACAAATCCAGCATTCCAGATACCATTGCAGATAGGTGACTCCACCATTCAGTCCAAAAATGGGACAATCCGTTTACTCGGAATACAAGTAGGTAGCTGCAATAGTCCAAACGCGTGGATACGGCAACTTCGTTGCACATGGCGCCCTACACTCCACCTCATTACTCGGATGTCCAACAAATACGGAGGAGTGACCCAACGGACCTGTCTCACACTCGGCAGAGCAATAGGCCTCGGTAGACTGACGTACGGGTTCCCTGCATATGAATTTAGCACTCGTCACGTCAAGGATCTCCAGATACTGTACAGGTCTCTTGTTCGTGCTGTCACGGGCCTTCCTCGTCACACCCCAATAACTACCCTTGAACAAGCCCTGCCTTTACCTCCGCTTAATATATTGATCGAAGAAACGCAAGCACGGCACCGACATAGGCTTGAACTCACTCATCAGGGCTATAAGCTACAGAAATGGGACCAACTCGATAGCAAGTCGGATTTGGACACGCTTCCGTCTCTGCTTCCCCCCTGGGAAAGGCCAGCGGTTGGAATTATAAGAAAGCGGCCGATTCCACGCATTCGACATGAGGCCCGTGAACAGCTTATCAGCAAACTGAGCGCAGAACGCTTGCAAGATGAGTTGGACATCTTCACAGATGCTGCCGTAATAGGTAATGAGGCGGGAGTAGCATGGCGATGCCCAGACCTTCCGCTTCTCAATGGATCAAATCGTGTATTTAATCATTTCGGGCTAATGGAAGAAGCGGAATTGCTTGGTATCTTCGGCGCCCTTCGAAGACTTCAGGAGCAGGAACCCCAACTCACTGCTCATAGTACCACGCGCTTTAGGATCATCACCGACTCCCACGTGGCCCTTCAAGAACTGAACAAGTCGTACAGTCGCAATGGCGTTGCTAATCAGATTCTTTCACTAATTAAAACGATACAGAAGAAAAACTTGGAAATTAGATTGGCTTGGACACCTGGCCATTCCACCAGTGCTGTTGGGAATCAGGAGGCACACGACGCTGCCCGGGAGAGTCTTCAGTCTCTTTCACCTCCCACTGACCCACACTCGCACGAAGAGCAACCCTCCAATACCTGGCACCAACAGCGTCGCCAACTGCACACTGAGAGCCGTAGGCGACTACACGATGCGTCTCCGCCTGGCTTCTTATCCCTCATAAGCGGACTGTCAAGATCGGCTGAAATTTTCGCAAACAAAGCCCACGCGAACGTGGCCTACACCCCGGACATCCTTAGAAAATGGCACTTTCCAAACGTCACTTGGTCGGCCTTCTGCCCGTTTTGTGACACGGACACCATTCCGAACTTGTGTCACCTAATCTGGAGGTGTCCTGCCTTCCCCAAAGGACGTGATACACTGATCCAGAAATTCACCCCGCCATCTTCAGAGCAAGATCACCTCGACCTACTTAGATCGGACCCCTCCGCGCTTGATTGTGTGGCGAACTACGCGATTGTGAGTGGCCTGTTCAAGGCAGTGTGATGCGTGTTTCTAATCTATGTGTCCGGACACAGATGTGAAAGGAGCTAGGGCTACAGCCATGACTTGAACATTGAACTGTGTTCTTTTAACTGTAAACTTTTTTTTTTCTCCTGACCCAATCCCCAACCAGGGCCTACGGCCTCCTGCTCAATAAAGCCATTCATTCATTCCCCCTCAACACCGCTCCCTTTTGAACTAACGAGCGATTAGACGCTTTCACTGCGCAACCGCACGAGGCGCTGGCTTGACCTTGGCTCGGCTTGAAGGTCAGATCGACGGAAGGAGGCGTTTTCTAGGTTCGCAACTGAGTAACAGAGCTTTCGCTCTAAAATGCATTTCGCAAACACTTTCCCCACCTTCATAAAAAGTAAGCGTGCTGACCGCAATCACATCGCGGCCTGCCTAAACATCGTGTTCACACCTTACTTGTGCAAAATTTCTGCCTTAGGGCTAGAAGCGCAGGCATTTCACTCTTGCACGCACCGAAAAGGCGGGCTTGAAGACTTCGGCGCCAGTGCTAGCGTCGACGTTGAGCACCCCCAGCGCAGTCACTCCGGAGGCGGTGAGGTTGGCCAGCAGCGGCGCCAACTGGTCCAACCGACTTAGAAGTGAGCCTGGCTTGCTGGCTTCTTCCGAATGGAGGTCGATGCCGGTCAAGTACGACTGTGAGAGTGCGGCGGTCTGCGAGCAGCGAGCAATGTTTTAAAGGGGCCCTGAAAGGCGTTTTGAGCACACTAAATTGACTAGCGCAATCGTTAGATTGGGTCGTCAACATCATCTGTGCCAAGTATTACTCTTTTACGCGCAGCGGAAAGCTCACACTTTTGTTGCAAAGTTGGTCGCTTTTTTCTCACCCTTTCCTTCGTGTTTTTGGACGCCGCCATCTTCACATGTCTACATCATCGATTCCCAGATGTTCGTCATGAGCTAGACATCCTGCTATTGGGCGGCTTTTTCACGCACTTCCGGCAAAGAGATGAGTCGTCTGCTCAGCGTCGGCTCGCCGGCTGATCTGCCAGCGGAGTGCCGGAGTGCTTGGACATTTTACGACAAACGAAACAAGTGTAAACAAACGCTTAACCGTTTGTATTGAATGCGACAGGGCCATAACACGACATGAATATTCTCTTACTTGAGTACGTTCCTTAAAGAAAGCGTTGAAGCCCCGTGGCACTTCTTTCTTGCAATCGCAGAGAACGCCCTGAGCCGAATGCCCGGGTTTGACGCATACATTTTATTCAACTTCCAAACAATCCAGAGATGCGTTTCGAACGAACACAACGTCACAACATGCGTTGCAAGTACGAACCGCGATTGACAGACGATGGGTTGCCTCCTCCTGCCCCTCGTAAATTCGGCACTCACCTCGCGCGCGGTTTGCGGGGACGAACAGCAAGTCACTTAACTCCGGCGCACAAGCCGAGATGGCTTTTAGCCACGCACACTGCACATACCCCATGCGAGGTTGAGTCGTACGCCGCTTGAGAAAGATAATCCAGACCATGGCAAGCACTATCCACCCGCAGAAGCACAACGTCGCATTTCATCGCGAAACAAAGGCGTCCACAACACACACACCATCGCCTCCTGTAATGCCAAACGCATCTCGCACTTCCAAATGGGAGTGAGTAGTATGCCTGCAGTGCCCATATGCCGCGAGGTGGGGCCCCAAGCTGAACCGGGATCACGCAACGGTAACTGACTTCTAGAGCGGTTTGTGCCTTGTTGCCAGGGCAACCGATGTTTGATATTGTCAAAGAAATGGTGCTCGCTCCAGCGCGAGGAAGCTCAGAGCCGTGGCGGAGCATGTTTTGCCAACGTTGCCGCTCTCCACCACGCGTCGCCCCAAGCTGAACTGGCGTTTTGTGATCGGGTTCTGTGTCGGTTCAAAATGTCTTTTTTCACATGTCACCGGCAGGAATTACCACCGCCACAAAATAAGACCCGGCACCAGCGGGGCCACATCTGATACGGCGCTTTTTGGATAAACAGTGCGCTGTGCATCCAAGGGAGCGAGCGCAGGATCCTGCCCGTGCGGCTGCGAGTTCGCCGCCGATAAAAAGTCGCGTGCCGCCGATAGCAAAGTTCTGGAGCAACGTACACCGCGAAAGGGCAAGGCCAGGCCGCCGCACACATGGGGCCAGATTTTTCGTTCGCTTTTCCAGCCTTGAGCGGAGTGCGGAATTCATGGTGTCAACAAAGCTTGCCCGTAGCAGACGGCTGTGGGAGCAGCGAAATAGCGGAAGTACGTCACCGCCGAGGAGCGCAGCATCATGGGAGGGAAGGCTTGCTCGCCGTCAACAGCGGAGAGTAAGTTGAAAGGAGGAGGAAACGCGGCGCGACGATAATGCGCGTTTTTTGATTTACGATTTCTCAGCTAATACTCATCGCTTCAACAAAATTCTTGCGGGAGGAGATTGCTAATACATTGCTTTATTTGGTTACATGTACATCCACGCATCGGCGGAAGGTATTTCAGGACCCCTTTAAGATATGTAAGTACTTTGAAGACGAATTTTTCTTAGGCTCCCTAAGCGCGCGAAATTTTTTGGTCCGTCCGTCCGTATGTCTGTCTGTCTGTCTGTCTGTCTGTCCGTCTGTCCGTCTGTCCGTCTGTCTGTCCGCCTGTCCGTCTGTCTGTCCGTCTGTCTGTCCGTCTGTCCGTCTGTCTGTCTGTCTGTCTGTCTGTCTGTCTGTCCGTCTGTCCGTCCGTCTGTCCGTCTGTCCGTCCGTCTGTCCGTCTGTCCGTCTGTCTGTCCGTCTGTCCGTCTGTCCGTCTGTCTGTCTGTCTGTCTGTCTGTCTGTCTGTCTGTCTGTCTGTCCGTCCGTCCGTCCGTCCGTCCGTCCGTCCGTCTGTCTGTCTGTCTGTCTGTCTGTCTGTCTGTCTGTCTGTCTGTCTGTCTGTCTGTCTGTCTGGGTCACTCAAATCAGCAGCCAGGGATGGTACTGGTGAGCCTGCAGCTAATGCGTTACCACCCCACTCGAACCAAGGCAGGCGGGCACTAGTGAGCAAAAAATGGGCCTTTTAATGCAGAGTCCCACATCTGGCTGCAACTTCTCCAGGTCGCTGAGGGAGCTTTAAGGGCTGCCAGTTTCTTCAGTGTCGCCCCTGGAGTTGTGGCGTCAGCATGAGGACTCAAGCCGCTGCCGTGTGTTATCATGGAATAAAGAGAAGCGTATAGAAGACGCCACGACGGTATATTTTATATAGCCGTTAACATCGCCTTCATTTGGTGACACCACCCTCATTTCCTCCTCTATCTGACCACCCTGAAACCTTGTACTACTTCACTCTCTATCGACCGAGGAAGTCGGCGTCGTCAACGTCTACTCAGAGGCCAATGTGCTGGTAGGAGTGACCCATCCTACTATAAAAAGAGAGCAGAGTAAAAACCACCGCGTGGAGGTTTAGCAGGGCGCATCGACCCGATTGCAAGGCCGGGGTAAGACAACAAGTATTAGATTATATAGCCTGTTTACAGCACGGCGCCCCGGGCGTGGCCTTGTTGGCCGACGTGACGTCATTCCCCATGGCTGGCCTTCTAGAGCGCGTTTCTCGCCGTGGCCTTCGCTGGTGCCTGCCTGTGGACATCGCGAGCACAGGCACGGCTTGATGGGCGAATTTGACAATGTGTTGGAGGGTTGCTGTGAATGAGGACTTAGCGTCTGACTTGGTAGTGCGTGCCAACCTTCAGAGATCACTTGATCCTGAAAAATCATTCGGATTAGCGTCCATCGCCTTGTTTCCTGTTCACGCGTTTAGCTAAAGGTAAAGTTGTCCGATGTCTTTATTTTTCCTTTAATTCTACGTATTCTTGTACAACAGTAAAGCCTGACTGGCGCCTGTAACGTTTCGCAACAGGACAGAATTTTGCATGCATTAATAATTGTCCGAAGCTTGTTCTGGGAGGTTTCCTCTATAGCTGGCGTACGCTGAAATGGTTCGCTGTGGACGGACGATTTTATGACCATGAAAGTCCGTGAAAAAAAAAAAACCTTGCATGAATGTGGAAGTTGTATGTCTCTCCGTGACCATTTCATATTCCGGCGTTGGATAGAAAAAGGTGCAGCACTCAGCGTTAATTGCCGGCTGACGCGGTCAGCATATAACTGTTACGCGTTATCAGCTGTACCCTCTTCCGTGGGCGCTCACTTGCGCCTGTGTAAACACAGGTGCTGTAACTGCCGTATAGCGCATTCAATGGACCGGAAAATCGCACATGTGTGGCATTTAACGGGAATCGCGCTCGGGCGCAAGTCAGAAGTACTACTTAGCGCCTGCAGTGAAGTTTGTAAACACTCAAATCGAGTGAGCTGGCTTTTACAGCACACGGAAATTTCTTTCCCGCGCGCGAAAATGATGCTTCTTAAAGGCCAGCTATGGCCAGTGACGTCACACGATCCAACATGGGTGCGCCCAGGCCGCGGTTCTGTAAACGGGGTATAGTCAGGCTTTGTTACCAACGGAGAGGCACCGTCCTTGGTGACCGTGGGTCGGCCTTCCAGAGCAGTTGCATAGACGCTGCTGCTATGACCTTTCACATCCTGTTGCAATGATCCTGTTACAATGATCACATCCAGTTACAATGATCCTCCAATAGCTACATTCTCCCTGCTTCAACTCACCCGGTTGATGAGGGACTGCATCGGAGACCATACCTTATTCGAAATTCGGGGAAATAAACTCGCAATCAGGTGCAGCGCTGGCGTAGAGGTAGAGCATCCGCCTCGCGTGCAGAAGGACCGTGGCTCGAATCCCGGTGCCGGACAATTCCCACCGGATTAAAAAAAATCCGCGTATTGATGGAATTGCAGAATGGGGCTTGGGGTGCGGCCTGACCGGCGACCATTGCCGGTAACGCACTCCCTCACCAGAGCAGGATTGGCAACCCTGGTGTAGTAACGGCCACAACCTCTTATGAATGTGACAATTAACCCACGGCCCTCAGTCTCCAGTGGCTGCGAAGCAACTGACCACGGCAGCGGTCAGACCTGTGACGCAGCAGAGGGTGCTAAGAATCCCTGGATCCGGACAGGCCGCCATTGGAATCTGAACTTGGCAATGTTTAACACGAGAACCTTATCTAGCGAGGCGAGTCTAGATGTCTTGTTCGAGGAATTAAATGGCATTAAATGGGATGTCATAGGGCTTAGTGAGGTTAGGAGGACAGGTGAAGCCTTTACGGTGCTGAAAAATGGACACGTCCTATGTTACCGTGTCCTAGTGGACAGAAGAGAACTGGGAGTGGGATTTGTAGTCAATAAAAGCATAGCTGGAAACAGAAGAATACTGCAGCATTAACGAAAGGGTAGCAGGTCTTGCAATTAGGCCTAATAAGAGGTACAAACTCAAGGTGGTACAGGGCTACGCACCCACATCCAGCCACGACGACCAGGTAGTGGAACGCTTCTATGAAGATGTGGAATCGGCAATGGCTAAAGTAAAAACACAGTATACCGTAGTTATGGGATACTTCAATGCTAAAGTAGGCAAGAATCAGGCTGGAGACAAGGCAGTTGGGAACTATGGTCTGGGCTGCAGAAATAGCAGGGGGAACCTACTAGTCGAGTTCGCAGAACGGAATAACCTACGTATTATGAATACCTTCTTCTGCAAACGGGAGAGCCGGAAGTGGACGTGGAGGAGCCCGAATGAGGAGCATAAAAATGAAATAGACTCCATGTTATGCGATAACCCTGGCGTCGTGCAGGATGTGGAAGTGCACGGAAGGGTAAGGTGTAGTGACCACCGTATGGTAAGATCTTGAACAAGGCTAGATTTGAGGAGGGACCGTAACAAGCTAGTACGAAAGAAGCCGATTAATGAGCTAACAGTATGACGTAAAGTAGAAGAATTGAGGAACGCGCTGCAGAACCGATACTCCGCTCTTACCGAGGAAGCAGAGTTTACGACACAGGAAGCCAGCGACAACCTTACACGCATTATCACAGAGTGTGCAGTACAAGTCGGGGGCACGATGGCCAGACAGGATACTGGTAAACTTTCCCAGGAGACGAAAGATCTAATTAGGAAATGGCAAACCATAACAATCTCAACCCCCGCTGACAAAATAGAACTAGCGGAGCTTTCGAAGTTAATCAATAAGCGTAAGACAGCTGACATACGGAAGTGTAATATGGAGAGGATCGGATACGCTGTAAAGAACGGAGGTAGCCTGAAAACAGTGAAGAGGCGTCTTGGCGTGGGGAAAAATCGGATATATGCACTTAAAGACAGGCAAGGCAATGTCATCACAAATAGGGATAAAATAGTCACAGTGGCCGAGCAGTTCTATAGGGATCTGCACAGTATGTGATAATGCCGAACGAGAAAGTAGTTTAGAGGAGATAGACATCCCACCAGTAATGACAGAAGTAGGAATGCTTTGAAAGAAATGAAAGGGGGCAAAGCACCTGGTGAGGATCAGATAACAGCAGACCTCTTGAAGGATGGCGGAGAAATTTTACTTGAAAAACTGGCAAACCTGTATACGCAATGCCTAATGACCGCAAGTGTACCGGAACCTTGGAAGAACGCGAACATCATCCTAATCCATAAGAAAGGTGACATGAAGGACTTAAAAAATTACAGGCCGATCTGCTTACTGTCCGTCGTCTACAAGGTACTTACCAAGGTAATCGCTAACAGAATTTCTGCAACCTTAGATTTCAGTCAACGTAAAGAACAAGCAGGGTTCCGTAAAGATTATTCAACAATGGACCATATTCACACGATCAATCAGGTGATAGAGAAGTGCGCTGAGTATACTGAACCCCTATATATAGCCCTCATAGATTATGAGAAAGCATTTGACGCGGTCGAAACCTCAGCAGTCATTCAGGCATTACGCAACCAGGGTGTAGATGTGCATTATGTAAGAATACTAGAGTATATCTACAATGGGTCCACAGCTACCATCATCCTCCATAAGGAGAGCAGTAAAATACCTATAAGGAAGGGCGTCAGACAAGGAGACACAATCTCCCCAATGTTATTCACAGCATGTTTACAAGAAGTATTCAGAACATTGGAACAGGAACAGGTGGGAGTAAGGGTTAATGGAGAATACCTTAGTAACCTCAGATTTGCTGATGACGTTGCCTTGTTAAGCAACTAGGGGGAGGAATTGCAAAGCATGCTTTCCGCACTGGACAAACAGAGTAGAACCGTGGGCCTTAAAATTAATATGCAGAAAACTAAAGTAATGATCAATAACCTCGGCACAGCACAGTGGTTTGAGATAGGTGGGGAGGCCGTGGAAGTAGTAAGCAAATATATCTACTTAGGCCAAGTTGTGACCCCGGATCCCAACCATGAAGCAGAGATAATTCGACGGATAGGAATGAGGTGGAGTGCATTCGGCAGACATTCTCAGATAATGAATGGCAGCCTACCAGTGTCCCCGAAGAAGGAAGTGTATGACAGCTGCATCTTACCGGTACTCACCCACGGGGCAGAAACTTGGAGGCTCACTAAGAGGGTTCACCTTAATTTGAAGAGGACTCAGCACGCAATGGAACAGAAGATGATAGGTGTAACATTAAGGGACAAGAAGAGAGCAGAGTGGGTCAGGGAACAAACGCGTGTTAAGGACATATTAGTAGAAATTAAGAAGAAATGGACGTGGGGAGGGCATGTAATGCGAAGGCAAGATAACCGTTGGTCATTGAGGGTAACAGAGTGAATCCCTAGCGTTGTAGGGGGCGGCAGAAAGTTAGATGGGCAGATGAGATCAAGGAGTTTGCGGGGATAAATTGGGCGCAGTTTGCACAGGACCGGGGCAATTGGAGAATAATGGGAGAGGCCTTTGCCCTGCAGTGGGCGTAGATAGGCTGGTGATGATGAAACTCATAATCATATCCTATCATATCATATCGTATCTTACTGCAATTGTATTATGCAGACTCACTTTGTGTCAAGCCACATAAATCACCTACCAGAATTATCTTACGGCTATTAAGTACACATACACATCGAGCAACCTTCTAAAATAGGGGTTCTGAAATAGGGGTCCGCGAAGGAGCTTTTCAAACTTTCTATTTTTTTCTCACTCTCTATTTCTATTCATGGTCAGCGCAGAAGAGTATGGACAACACGAGCGCTGTCTAACAACTGAACTTTTATTATAAAAAACATGTGTTATATAACCAAAAAAGTGCGATTAGGAAACAAAAAATACACAAAACTAACAAATGACCCCAAAAAACCTGTGACGTAACCACTTAAGCACCCGACTTGCCTAGAAGACAACCTCATCATATGTTAGCGAAATTGACGGATGGCTCACGCACGAGTCTCCGATTTTTATAATCTTATACGCTTCGGCTATTTCCCTCGTGCGTTTGTCCCATTTTCCTGTCCTGTTGTCCAGGTTTGGCCCCGTTTTTGTCTGCGCTGACCATCATAAACGTATTCCAACTCACCCAATTCGCTACCCTAGTCAATTTCTATTTTTCCCAAGCCTTGATGCCATGCAAAAATGTGGCTTTGCTGCATAACATGTAGGTTTTTTTTACCTCTGTGCAGCACACCTTCAAAGCTGGCTTTTTGCGTAACACTTCAGCTATGCAAAGAAGGTAGACCCACAAAAGCCATCATATAAAAGTTTGGGTGACTTTTAGCTGCAAGAGCAAATCGTTTGACTAGATCAAATTAAACAGCATAAAATTCACCCTAAAAACGCGGACATTAAGTGTGTGCGGGCGAATTTGGCTACACGGTGAAATTGTTTGACATCATGACACGGATCAATTCGTGGGGTCCTCATCACTTTTGCATGGGCGGGAGGGGCCCCCGCCACTTCCACCGTTCTCAAACACTGCTCTAGAAGATCTCTTCTCGTGTTTTGTTTCGCGATTTCTCTCCCGGCAGGGGGCGCAGGCGTTCGCAATAGTTCGGCTACTGGTGCGGCTACGGGTATGGCCCAGGTTATCGTCGATGTATACTTATTTAGCAGTTTTTCTGCCTTCGCAGTAAACACGCTAAATTGCCGGTAAAAGTAGCCCAAGGAGCTGTAAACCCTCCCAAATTTTAATATCACAGCAGCGACGAGCGATCGGTGTCTCAGTGCCTTATGCGGTGTCCAGCGGCGAAGTAGGCGAGAGTACGCGCACGTGTATAGAACTACCTGGTGTGCGAGTGTCGTCTTCTACGCTTTGATTCTTACAGCCACACACCCCCTCATTTTTATTTATCGGCGAAAGCCGTTTGCTAGCCGCCAAAAGTAGCGGAGCAGCGTAAACTTTTCCAAGGAACGTGCCGTACAAGTGATACGAGAGAAACTTCAAACACGCATTAGATAAGAGAGGCATTTACGTTACCGATGCGGTCTTTCGACGACATTTGCAGTAAACTGGGCAGATCCGCGGTCAATTTTTTTACGAATATGCATTTTGCCGTTGTGAGCATTGGTTTTTAATATCCGTTTTAATCATCCGAGTGTCCGCTGCGGCATAGTAACCATCTAGACCTATCAGGTCAGGCCGCTTGTGAGGAGGGACCATAAATTGCTCGTGTCCGTCTAGGTTTCTTACATTTCTGTTGTCAGTAGAATGCGCATGTGCTTCAATAACCTTGGTTTCTAGTCAACATTCATGCAGGTACCGAGGGAGGGGTATATCGCTCTCAAGGAAACAGCGTAGCAGACGGAGCTCACAACAGAGCGGTCTTCATGCGCGTGCATGTACTCACGCCTATTTCGTCGTTGGACACCGTGAAAGGCGCTGACACGCCGATCGGTCGTTGACATTATTAAAAATTTGGGAGGGTGTACAAACCGATGAGTGTACGTGCGTGAGCTTCTAAATCAAGCATTCCACCAAAAAAGACGGTAACTGTAACACGCAAGAGAAAAGGTGGCCGTTTGTGCCACTTGTTCGATAAGGAAAGGCAAGCAGACTCACTTTTAAATAACTCGTCCAGGCACTTTCACCCCGGGGGTGAACCAGCCTGCCGTCTACGAATTGAAAGCCTGAGAAGACGATGTAGTTGCAGTATTCAACCACCGCGGTAAAATCGAAGACACTGTGAATTGAAGCCACGCAGAACAGCAGCTTGCCGCTCCTCCTTTGTTCTTGTGCTTTGGAGTGCGTAAAAAAGAACAAAAAAAAGAAACGTCTAATTGATTTATATTACCAGTGAAAGCAAATATTTTCCGCCCACGCGCCGTTGTGCCAGCTCTAGCTCGCCAAAGCGTATTATTCAACAGCGTCAATACGATTAACGCCGAAAATATATTCAGATAGGGGGTCATGAGAACCTGCCCACAACGGAGATCGTTGATTGGTTGGCTGGTTGGAGCCATGTACACAATATTTAATTAACTACCACTACGCCTCTCGGAAACCTTGTTTGGACTAGATGGTCCGTTCATGTTTGTTTTTTTCGACAGATCTGCGGAGGCTCGAGCTCCTATTCAAACCACTCGTAATCAACAAGAGAAGCAGTTGATACTTGTCTTGAGAAGAGGGATCATCCTCAGGCGTACCAATAGATTGTGTTAAGATAGCGGCTAGCGTACGCTACGCTAGCGGCGGTGGGTACCAGGACTCGAGTGCGCATACGCGCGCGGTCACGGTGCTGGAAGGCTGCCCGTCCCCGGAACGTCCCGAAACGGATGCGCTCATGCGCATTCAGAACCCGGTAGCCGCCGTTCTTAGCGTAGTTTACGCTTGCCCCTATGTTAAAACTCCAATTGCGCTTGCCTCGTTAAAAGTTTAAAACCCAACCGTATACACGTACGCCCCTCTCTCTTAGCTTGACACTCAGCTTGGCAGGCAGACTCTGGAAAAACGCGGACGCGTAGAAGCGCCAACTTGCAAAGGACGGAAAAAAACCCTGTCAATGTTCATAGTTTTCACGAAGCAGCGTTGGCAAACGGGAGACTGCTATAGACGGGAGCACGCATGAAGACTAGCGCGTGAAAAAGGGCAGAAGACAGTAAGGAGAAAGTGGCTATTTGGCCATTTTCGGCTGACGCGACCAGCAATGTTAAGTAGGCGGTGTTGCTTTAAGGGACAGTGCGACGCGACAGTGATTTTGTGGAAACCCCATTTCTGACAGCATAGTGCCGTTTGACCGATGCAATTCACTATTTGACTGTTTATAAGCCTACAACCTTCCTATATCTGTAACGGGCGGCAGAAGTGAAAACACCATGCGCTGACCGCGGTCGCCGCACGAACTACCGTAATGATGTCACGCCGGTTCCTTATGACGTCATGCTGGTCATAATAATACGGCGTCGCAATGACCTGACACTTGTTGCCCTAAAAATTTCGATGTGCGCCCCTTTCACGGTTAGCGTTGACGTGCACGCACGCGTTGAGCAGAATAAAAATGCTGGCAACCCGCTACGTTTAGCCATGCTTATTGTGACGTCACAGCTGACGTCAAAAAATACGCGAGAAGGATGGGGAGAGGGAAGCAGCAACTTAGAGTGCACTTATCTTGTGAAAGAAAAAAAATGCGTTTAAGTCAGCCGCAAAGAGAACTACAAATTCTAGACTCAACAGAGGTAGGATAATGTTTACAGAGTTTTAAACTCACGTCTTAACGCATAGCCACCGCCCATGTCCCCTACCTCTCGCCCCTTTTCAAGATTCCCATGAACTGGGTTGCCAGGTTTAAATGGTGCAGTACTTTACCCGCTATTCAATCGTACAGGCGGTCACAGAATAAACCGGACCAAGCGAGCGGTGCGCGAAAACTATCGGCGTGACACCTAGCTTCCGGCCCCGCGCCTGCTGTCGAGATAGCGGAGGGCGCATGCGTGACCCTCCCTAGAGTTTGTGCATGTCACTTTTCTTGATTTCGGCTGCAGCACTTTGATCCTCTCCAATGCGGCGCGCGGCGGCGCCTTGCGCGGCGCGCCTACCGAACGGGCGTGATGCATGTCAGCAGCCGGCAGCGTGCGCCATGCGCTGATGCCGCGTAACTGTGCGTTCATCTGAGAATGTTCGTTCGGCGCTCTTTTAAGTGCAATGCACTTCTTAAGCGACCCTGAACCTGCGTCCACCGGCGATGTCCGCGCACGTGGAGATGGGCGCGTGCAGCCTGGCCGCTGACATAGCACATACCCACGTGGGGGATTGGCCAGGAATTTCCTCGTCTTCCTTGGCAACGGGGGGAGATGGGCGCGCGCGGCCTGGCCGCTGACATGGCACATACCCACGTGGGGGATTGGCCAAGAATCGGGCGTGAGAAGGGCTAATGCACCTGCTTAAAGGAGTACTGACACGAAATTTCGAAGCTGAGATCCGCTCTAGCAATGAAGTACAACGACAACACAAATAGGTGTCTGTGAATAAATGCACCTTTCTTTCTTTGTAGTTGTGTGTGTGTGTGTGATCTCTCTTTCGCGAACATTACCGAACCGCGCAAATTCAACTCGTGCATTCGCACTTTCACATTCTTCCCCTCGGGGAAATGCGGGGAATTTTTTTTTATCATTTTATTGACTGAAACGAAAACTGGCGTTGAAGAAAAGTTGCGGTAAAGATTCACACATGACTGAACCAGTGCTGGTCGTTATGCGACAAACACACAGTTGACAGCACTAAAAACAGCGATGTTTTTTTTTTATTTTCGAGTTTTTCCCGTGCGGCATATGAGAGGCGGTTTAAAGATGGGAGGAGGGGAGAAAGTAGGAAGGCAAGAGTTTATTCGCTTCAGAAAAATAGACCGAAATACACAGCTGTCGGTGTGAGTGAATTGCTATCGAAAAGCAATGAGGCGTTTCCTTCCATGTAATCCATTGGACAGTGATAGCTATGAAGCGTATAAAGCACGTAACTCGTCCTGCATGGCCATATTCGTGAAGAATGCCTTCCCGCGTCCCCATCGAGCAACGGAGGCACATCGTCCGACTTTTCATCGAAGGGACTACTCAGTGGGAAAGTTGCCACCTCACCGGGAGGTTTAGGACTTCTGTAAGCCGCGTTATTCAAGCTTACCGCGATGATCAGGGCAGACTCATCGACGCAGAGCGCAGCGGGCGGCCTAAAGTCACGAGTGAGGAGCAGGAACTACTGATTGTCGCAGCCGCTGTGGCAGATCCCCCCTGTCTGCAAAAGAAATTCGACAGGAGCTGTCATTGAATGTCTCTTGCGAGACAATTCAAAGACGACTGAAGGAGGCGGGACTCGGGAGTTGCGTGGCAGCGCAGAAACCGCGCGTGACGGACCGCCAGAGGCTGGAAAGGCTTGAGTTCGCCCGGGCAGTGGAGAGGTGGACAACGGACGAGTGGAAGGAAGTTATATTCACAGACGAATCGACTTTCTCCACTCGCTGGGATCAGCAGCTGCGTGTTTGGCGTCCGATGAGCTGCAGGTACGAAACTAAACTGTGCAACGTAGCTGGTAATGTGCATTCTAGATGATATATAAACAACTACAATGTAAGAGGTCAAATCGGGAGCACGGTTTAATGTGATAATTGCTGAGTACTCCTTCGAGGGTCCCGAGTGCAACGCTAAGCGTAATTGTTAAGGCTAGCAATGCATAACTACCTGTTAATAACTATATTTTGGAGCAACCGATATACAATGTCCCTGTAAATTTTATTCAGCTGGGTTCATTTGAAACGTTTTAATCGTAGTTTTATAAGCACCGTTTGTTAAGCGTTTCTTGTCGCTGTTTTTTTACGAAACACTTCAGGTAACAGGCATTGGCTAACGGGGCTTTTGTAATTCCCGATGTGGAAAGAGGATGAAATTGATGCATAGTTTTATACAGGATACTGTTCGCCTACGTGGCAGTGGGGGTGCAGCCTCGCGCTAAAAAAAATGTGCCAGTAATTTCAATCGATGTAAACTATTAAACACGGCGAACGTCTTTTCATTGATTTAGCTAGTATACCCCCCGAACATCTTCGGAGATATCTTTCCTGAATGTATTTCTGTATTTAGCCCGATGGTATTTAGAGAAAAGCCCGGCTACATCCAAAGCGTCCTTTCCAGTGGGAGGTGCTCCGTCAGCGTATGGGGCGCAATGAGTGCGGACGGCCTGGGACCCCTCGTCAGGATTTCTGGGCCATTCAATGCTTCCCAGTACTGTAACATCATTTCGATAAGTCTGCTCCCCTACGTCCTGGACGGGTGCTTCATCCTGCAATAGGACCGAAGCCGTGTCTTCTCAGCACGAGCCGTGAGCTCACTGCTCGAGGACCACGCGGTGCGACAGCTGCGGTGGCCTCCGTGCGGGGCAGACCTAAATCCGATAGAAAATGTGTGGGGGATTATGAAGATGAATCTCGGCAAACGAAATGACTGCGGTCGCATGGGGGACGAGTTGTGGCAGGCAGTGGAAGATGAATGGGGACGCCGGCGCCCCCGTCCCGAAATCATAAAGTCGGTTTTTGAGTCGCTTCCCCGACGAATTCGGGAAGTTATCAAAAACGGCGGAAACTTCACACACAATAATAAGTGGAACCACTCAGACAATCACCTATGTCTTTTTTTTTTTTTGTTCCAAACCGAATAAACCTCCGCTGTATTCAGTTCTTGCAATCAACTGTGTTCGTCGCATAACGACCAGCACTGTATTAGTCATGTGTGAATCTTTATCCCAGCCTTTCTTCAACGCCAGTTTGCGTTCTAGTCATTAAAATGATAACAAGAGCGCCGAACAAACATTCTCAGATGAACGCACAGTTACGCGGCATCAGCGCATGGTGCACGCCGCCGGCTGCTGCCAAGCATCACGCCCGCTCGGTAGGCGATCCGCGCAAGGGGCCGGCGCGCGTCACATTCGAGAGGAACGGAGTGCTGCAGCCGCAGTCAAGGAAACTGACATGCACAAACTATAGAGAGGGACACGCATGCGCCCTCCGCTATCTCGACAGCAGGCGCTGGGCCGGAAGGTGTCGCACCGATAGCTATCGCGCGCCGCTCGCTTGGTTCGGTTTATTCTGTGGACGCCTGTACCTCTCCGTCGAACAGACCGCCAAGCCCTTCTAAGTGACTGTGAAGTAGTCTTATGCTAGCGCTAAGGAGCGCTGTCCTTAGATCGAAACTCATTCAGCGTTCTCGTTGTGGACCTTCATCAGTGTCTATGCGATGCTCCTTCAAAGGGAAGCAGATGGACGCAGAGCTCACACATTGCCTCCGCCGATACAACACACGG
The DNA here is from genome assembly GCF_048455015.1 of Haemaphysalis longicornis. NCBI lineage: Eukaryota > Metazoa > Arthropoda > Arachnida > Ixodida > Ixodidae > Haemaphysalis > Haemaphysalis longicornis. The sequence continues at coordinate 107,862,811 of NW_027526361.1, forward strand.
GCATGAAAGCGCACATCTTCAGAGCAGCGAAACATGACTTCTACGCTTCACGTTTCTGCATGTAACGATGGCGTACGTCCATTTCCATTTACAAGATCTCAAGAATGGAGACCGACAGAACTTGAGTAATGGCGCCCAGGATAGAAGGATTCATTTGTGACCAACGTGGTTTGAGACCCAACTGCCTGATGTACGGTAATTTAAATGTCATTGTAGACAAGCCGCTCACATGTCTCGATCCCAGATGACTCGTTGCCATCACCAACGACAAAGGGCTCCAGCTTCGCATCGCGTGACGAAGGCTCGCCTAAGATGTCAAAGGAAAAGGCATTCAAGCATCATTTTCACGTCTTCAATGAGTATTGAGCGCCAGAGAAATAAAACGGCTTTTGTTCCACAATTTAAAATGTACTGCACGAAAAGGGAACAGAGGGGAACAAATGAAAAAAAAAAGTGACAAACTGCATACAAAGCAGGCTCGCGGTCGCGTGCAGCTTAGCTTTCAATGTCGATACTGTACGAACAAAGTGCCATTGTTTTTAAGAATCCGACGAAGAAATCAATGGGTTTCGCCGCAGACCCGATGACTTTTTTTTTTTTGAAAGCGCTGGAGCAAGCAACTTTAATGCCAACCCGCATTTCCTGGTAAGACTAGCCGCAAAATATTAAAGGTAAATAAATTGACAAAACAAAACAACGCATCGAAAACGTGAGATTTCGAGGTGTTTGTTGATTAGTGCAATTACAAAAAAAAAATAGAAAGGGATTAGGAATGGTCGTTACATCTCCTTTTTTACACACCGGGATTGAGTCGGGCGCATTGAAATGACAACAAAAGAGGGATCTAAACGAGATGAACACCATTATGAAATGGGACACTCGAAATGGGGCACCGTTACGAGATCACCGAACTACTGACCCCGTGCCGCACAAACGCATAGTTTTATTCCGGCAAATTGAACCTATCCGGCCATACGTTCGTTACGCGCTATTTGACAACCCGCATACAGCGAACACAAGCGATTATGCTACCTCAGCGAAACCTTACATGCGTACTTTCGCTTTGCCGTGAACATTATCCTCACATGATTTGCAGTATCAAAATTCGTTGTGCGGCGATCATAACTGCCCAAACAGCTCTCACTAATTTTTGCGGGACAACCGAAAAATGCGTTCGTCGCAAACCAAACAGTATGTAATTACTGGCCGCGACACAAAATGCCTTGTTAACGAGCACAGCGTGAAATCTTAGAGTGATTGAATTCGAAACTATTAGCGCACGGTCAGTATGGCTCACCTTTTCCGGCGCGATTGTAATGGTCTGAAAATAATAAAAAAAAAAAATCAGAAAAAAGGACTCTATTAGTTGGAAGTTTTCCGAATTCGTAAGTCAAGAGCCAACATATCGAACGCGCCATTTTTTTCTTGCGCGGTCGCTTTTTTCGCTTACTATCGTAAAAACCAACCCAACGGGCGTTCCTAACTAAATGAACGCGAGCGCCGCCGGTTAATTACGCATATTTTGCCTCAAATGTATACCTACAGTTTTCTTAGCGCTAAACAACGGGGAGATGTATGACAAGCGCCAGCGGTTCAGGAGTTTCGAAAGCTTATATAAACCGCGTGGCTTTCGAAGCCTCTGGGGTACGCCATGACGACAGCGCTACAACGGAACGCCCTGTTGCTCCACTTGGGTCCAGCGAGCGAGCTACGACGACAAGGCGAAAGCCTATAGTGTCTGCACTTAAAAGAACTAAAGAACGAAAATCAACACACCTACATCTGCGAAAACTTGACCCGACTCGCAGCGCACTTTTGTCGAAGGCTGAAGAATGGCAGCTGGAACCTGGCTTTCAGTTCGTGTGGCATTCCTACTGTAAGGTCCGGGTCAGTAAGGCGAGCGGCGATCGAGTGATAGTTATTTGGGGCGAGCGAGATTTGGCCGCTCTAAAGAGATTAAAAGTTTTAAAGTCATTGCATGAGCTGCAGCGTGCAGTTAAACCTTAGACCATGACGTTGCCGCAGTTTCATAAATTTTGTTACGACAGTGTATCGCTAAAAACCCTTTGCCCCTTTTCAGTTTTTCATTTCAATGCCAGAAGCCTGAGAAACAAATTTGACGAAGTTTGTTTGTTTCTGTCAAGAGTTAAAATACTCTTTTGACTTGTGTTTCAGCGAAACGCGATGTTTGCCTAATGAGTGCTACTCTATAAATGGATATGATTGTGTTTCTGTGTCTCGTCCGTAAAAGCGCAATGGTGGAATTGCTGCTTATGCACGTTCGGACTTATCGTATGAAATTATTCCCAATTTCAAGAATGTCGATAATAGCTATGAATCACTCGCTATAAAATGATATAACGTATTGTTTTCTCTTGCGTGCCGCCCAACTTCTGGATCTATTGAATACTTCCTCAAATTCTCAGAAAGGTTGTTTGAATTCAGCACAGATCTAAATTTAGAAACCGTCTTAGTAGGAGATTTCAATATAAACGCATGTTCTATAAATATTTGTATCTTATGGCTGTTTGAATGCAATAAACTCCCCTGCGAGAATTACGTCTTCCACTCAGACAACCCTTGACCTCTGTGTGACAAGCTTTCCTCGAGACAACATAAAAGCAGGGGTTTTGATGTGCGATCTTGGTGATCACCTACCCATCTACTGTTTCATTCCTCATAAGCGTCCGTGCCAAACTGGCCATGAGACGCTAACTAGAAACTGTTACTGAACTTCTTTGTGCCCATCCCCGGCACGAAATCACGGACGCAATTGATGTAAGTACTACTAGCCATGTTTTTTGTCTACCTTTACATGTTTTTATAATACATGTTTCCCCAGCAAGCCACTCGCACAACATAAAAAATCAAGAAAACCCTGGATATCAAAAGACCTTTATCAATGAATCAAGCCCCAAAATAAGCTATTCCGAATGTTTTGGAGCAGCAGGAAGGAAAATGACTTTCAGATGTTTAAAAAGGTAAGAAATCAACTAAATAATGGTGGTGGTGGCGAAACGTTTATTGAGCCAAAGGGAAGGGTAGGAGGGCGTGGTTAGCCTCCTAAGTCCCGGAGGCCTCTTGTCCGGGCTGCCTCCAGTCCGGCTTGACTACTACATGTACAAATTGCAAGGTAATCTAGGATATACGCGTTTTGTGTGGAAAGCGGTACACGAAATTCTAAACAAAAGTGAATAGCTGAAACGAATTCACTTTCAAAGAAATGGGCTGCCGGACCTAGATGTTTCGAATACTTTCAACTCTCACTTCATTTCCGTGGGAGCTGCCACATATGTCCTACAACAAACACAGTGTGAACAATTCATAAAAGAGAGATGTTCCTCTACCGTGTTGATGCATGCAACGGACCTGTATTGGACTCAAAATATAATTTCATCGTTAAAGGACGGTTGCCCCTCTGGTACAGATGGTGTTAAATCAAAACCGCTGAAAGCTGTTAGTCAGATCGTTCCCCTTGCACATATTTGTAATCTAATTCTCTCCACAGGTGTATTTCAGGAAAAAATGGAGTTAGCTCGGCTAGTGGTCATTCATAAGGGCGGCTCATTTAATAATGATTTTAATAATTATAGACCTATCTCCGTACTCACTGTTTTTTTTCAAAAATAGTCGATGACATTATGCGAAGAAGAATTACTGCATTTTTGACCGCAAAAAACATATTAGCCGAAGAGCAATACGGTTTCCGCAAAAACAAATATGCAGAAACAGCGCTTCTAGAAATAAGAGAAAAATTGATCCAAACATAGGAGAGAAAAAAATAACACTTGGTGTATTTCTTGATTTAGAAAAAGCTTTTGATTGTGTTCAACATGATATTCTTTTCGAAACCTTCCTTTTTATAAAGTACGTGGTGTCGCATTAGAGTTATTAAAAAGCTATCTTACCGACAGAACCCAGTTCACATCAATAAATGGGGTAATTTCTGAAACACTGTACATAAAATACGGAGTCCCACAAGGATCCATTCTTGGGCCTATCTTATTTTTGCTCTTTATGAATGACATTGTACATATCCAAGGTTATACAAATATGCTATTATATGCAGATGACACCAACGTGTTTTTTTTTTTCAGGCGTAAATGTGCGCGACTTGTTTGGTCAGGCCAACAGCTGGTTAGACCGTTTATGCTCATGGCTAACTGCAAATAAACTACAACTGAACGTAAGCAAAACAAAATACCTGCTTTTCAAATCAAAAGGAACACAAACATCGATTGGATTACATTTGCAATTTCAGGGTGCCGAAATACAACAGACATCAACAATTAGATTTCTAGGGGTTGTGTTTCAGGATGATCTATCACGGTCACCACTTAAAGTAGATATTTCTCGCGCCGTAGGCATACTAAATAAGCTCAGATATTATTTCCCGCCAAGTTTAAAACGCGTTATATATCATGCCCTTATACACTTCCGCTTTAGTTATCGTTGATTAGTGAGGTCAACCGCAACGAAAACAAGTTTAGATCTCCTACAGGCACTTAGATATCGAGCATTGCGTGCAATAGGAAATATTCAACTCAGTGAGGACGTCACTTCGTACTACACCGAGTACATAATTCTTAATGCCAGGCAAACAGAGATGTATAAATTATTCATTGAAATATTGCGGCAATACAGCTCGGATAGCCTTTTTATATTTAAATACCAAACCAAAGAAAGCTCCTGTGAGTTGCGAAAAACCTTAATAAGAAAGCCAAGATCCAGAACAAACTATGGTGACCAAAAACTGAGTGAGTGAGTGAGTGAGTGAGTGAGTGAGTGAGTGAGTGAGTGAGTGAGTGAGTGAGTGAGTGAGTGAGTGAGTGAGTGAGTGAGTGAGTGAGTGAGTAAGTGAGTAAGTAAGTAAGTAAGTAAGTAAGTAAGTAAGTAAGTAAGTGAGTAAGTGAGTGAGTGAGTGAGTGAGTGAGTGAGTGAGTGAGTGAGTGAGAAAATAAGTAAGAAATTAAGTCAGTAAGTACGTTAATAAGTAAGTAAGTAAGTAAATAAGTAAGAACCTATCATTCATAATAATCGTCGGAGAAAGTTGGCTTTCCTGCAGGGAGTATTCACATACAACGGAATCATTGAGGACGCTGAAGCTTCGCTTTAATACGCACAGAGCAACAAGATATTAAGTGCCATTCCACTCAGTGAAGGGGGATGACCAGTGGAGCTGTTTTTGGTTGATTGGTTGGCCACAAACTCCCGCTCAAACCATGCCATCTCCCCGGGGTGCTCAGCGGGATTGTAGCTACGGCAACATCTCGCGCATTCCGCCTTGCGGTATACGGGGTCCCTACGGGCATCACGCCTACCCTTGGCCACCGCGGCCCGATCGTCGTTGGTGGTCTCCTTCCTCCCCTTACTCCCCTTCCGTTGTTTTTTTTTATGAGTAGGCTTCTTTGGCCGACACCTATTGCAGGAAAGCCAACTTACAAAGATCACGGCTTACGCCGATCTCCTCAAAGTCGGCCTCACTTCAAAGAGCAAATGCGTTGCAGGGAAGACATTTTTCTAGGAGCGATATACGGCATCTTATATCAAAATAAGAAATGTAGGAGGCGAACAGGTGGCCTAAGGGAAAGGGTGGGCCGAAGTGAGGTGGAGGGGAGCGGCTTTTCTCGTCCTACGGAGGCAAAGAAAGGCGAAGTTAGCCTGTAGCACCTCCGCCGTGAGAAGTGATGACGGCTGAGCAGAGCTGGACCATTAGAAACTCCCGCGAAAGCTTTTAGAACTATTTGAATATCTTATTTGACGACACCGTTTGACAACTGAGCAATTCCGCTATCCAGTCGATTCAGATGCGTCAGTAAATCGCAGCTACGAGTCACGGCCTTCCATCCTCGGCATTAAATTACGCGTCCACAACACGGCAGCGAAAACGAAAATTCGCCGCGCACAATTACACCTTATTTGAAATTGCAGCCATAACATGATTTAAATGAGGGGACTTGCACTTTCCTGTACCCTGTGCGGAGGTTGAGGCGCCGTATCATCCGTGTGTAATGGTGTTTGGTAGTTATCTCTAAATATTACAAAACACATAACTGCAGTACCACCACCAAAGCGATAAAATGCGTAACGTACGTGTACGGTGTAGGTCTCAGAAATTCACCTTGTTTCCAGGTAGGTGTGCGTGAGAAAACGCGTTGCACCCATTTTTACAGAGGATACTTAGTACTTTTCAAAGGGACCATGCAGACAAAACACAAGTTCGGTTCATTCGAAAGATTACCTCGTTAGAACCATGCTAACCCCACTTTTGACGTAAACTTCGCTCTAAATAAGCTACATAATTAGGAAAAAAGGGAATGGCCATGCGACCCGCTAGCTCATTTCCCGCAACAGAACCTATGATGTTATAGGCATAGGCGACAGCTCTGCGATAGGCGTAGGCCGGGAAAAGCAAACGCAAGTTTGCAGGGCTTATAGGCTTACCTCACGAACTATTTGCGCTTACATTTAGGGCACAGACTTTTTCTAGCAGTAAGAATGGTGGGGTGAACGATGGAAGTTACGAAAGTACACGTAAACATAGAAGTACCGATGAGTACTGCTGTTGTTACAGCGCGCACTATGCTGTTTTAGCTGCATAGCACTGCGGCGCTTTGGGGTTGTCTCAGACGACACTGGTCGATTGGCGTAAGCGACGGTGTCTTCCGTGTGCATATTTTCCGAGCGAACACCATGTTTCACAAAACGATTATTTTCTACCTTAACAAAAACAAGCCAGGTACAAATACGGTCAAAAACAAAGGCAGAAAACGGCCTGCCGCGGCATGGTGGCGTCATCTAGGCTGACTGACGGTAAAGAAGGCTCCCCCTGCAGCACATGACATCATTTCAGACATCACGAAAACACGATTTGGCGGAAGAATCAAAATTTTAAATTACATTGATTATTTTACAGTGAATAAAGCACCGTTTCCTTCCGGACAAGCGCTGGGGCACCAGAAAACACGAAATCTTTCAAATGAAACAAACTTGTATTTTGTCTGCATGGCTCCTTTAAAGTAATCTATATATATACCGGTGAACAACAATTCCCGAAGGTTACAAATATTCCTCAGTTCGAGCTGTAAATTATGAAAACGTGACACTGCCTTCTTAGCGGACAAATGCGGTATAATATATTGACAGGGGTGTGTAATAAAACGCAAGTAATGGTACTTTTATACAAGCACATGTGACGGCATTGTTATGCCGCCCCGTGTGAATGTAAAAGACAAGTGCGCAGCCAAAAATCGCGCTATTGCTTCACCTGTTCCGTCGCAGAACCGCCATTGGATCAATTTAGGACGAAGTCGCCACCTTCGTCTTTCGTATTCATGTTTCCAACTCAGCGCTACCGGAGGCAAATGACGGAACGTATACAAACGAACACAGAACTATTGTTGTTAGTGTAAGATGCTGTGCCGTGAAAACTCCCTGGTTTAAAGCATCTGACGCCTTTTCTGTGTACTCCAGCAGTAATTCGGCGCTAGCGAATCTCGCCCAGAGTGGAATAAAGCACCGCCTAAACATTCTCCAAACTGGTGCCAACCTGCTAGATAGCCGATTGGAGGAGACCTTGGTCACGGTTCTCCCCTGTTACGAATCGGCCAGCGCCGCAGCACTTCCCCGCATCACTCCTCGGCTGTGCAGGGAAGCCACTCGTGCGCCTTTGAAAACAGGCGCCACCATGTCGGCAACAAGTTGCGACAAGCCGCGTCAGACGCTTCGCTTTGGGCGCATTTCAAAACTTCGGCGGCTACCGGCGAGGCTCGTCTCCACGCTCTTCAAGGACACAGAGGCCCCATCGATCGCAACGGAGTCCTCCTCTCTCCCCTCTCTCGGGCTCAACGTGCGAGGAGGCTACCGACGACTAACGAACACTGGAAAGAGCGTTGCGTGTGTCTGTGACGTTTGTGCGTGTTCCCACTTGTTGGCGTTTTGACCGTTATCGCTTTTTGGTATAAATAGAGCTGCCCAAGCGTTGTAACTCATTCCTGTTAGAGCAGCGAATCGGTGTTGTCGCTCTGCTCGAGTCCTGTATTGTAACCTCGCCCGTCGGGGCATTGTTCTTTGGCTTCGGCTCACCTCTCGCTATGAAGTAAACAGTTACGTTAGCCTACGGCTTCTGGACTTCTTCACGGCTGCAACAGCGGCTGGCCGCTCGCATCATACACGCTACCACTCGTATGTCGGAGGCCACGGAGCTCGGATCGGGTGCCCCCGCCCGGTTGCAACACCCCTTAGACCTAAGGCGAAAGCAGGCTTCTGTAAAGATAGGACAGATAGCAGCAGCACCCGGTGCCTGACAACTGACGTTTCAATAGAAAGGGAGGGTCTCTAGTCATCATCATCATTACTATCATCATCGCTGATAACCACCACCATCATCATCATCACAAACGCCTACCGCGAGCCTACCACCACAACCACCACCACCATCATCATCATCATCATCATCATCATTATCAGGGAGTGTAGTGACGTAGGCGCCGGTGCCCATGCCACCGGGGAAGCGAAACAAGAAAACCAGAAACTCTTGGTTAACGAGAAAGCCAGAGCTACTGAGTACTCACCCAAAACGCGAAACAAAAAGAACAACCAAACCCCGCGTCGCAAAATACGCGCTGCAGTACTGCAGAGCTTTACATCTGGTTGTTGCAACTTATTCATGTACGCGGCACGAGATGCTTTAGGCGTCTCCCAGGTACCACGAAAGGGGTGCGATTTTTTTTTTTTTTGTTTTGAGCGGACTCAGGTGTGCCCATGCTTTAACAATACTCACAGAAGACCACGATGGCGATCCACGCGATGAAAACGAAAAACAGCAGCAGAATGGCACAGGACATCAGGAAATACCAAACACTGTGGTTCACGTCTTCATCTCTGTAACGCGCAACGCATGCAAACTCGTTTTTTTTTTTTCAGCCTAAATATTCATCAGAAGGTTTTTGTTCACTGCGTCACCACAAAGCAAAATTTCCCATGCTGATAAAAAAAATTAAAGCCCATGCATACACCAATGAAGACAGCTTGGCTGTAATGAGCATTAGAAACGCTGCACCTTTGTTTGTTCACAGGCCAAATTTTCTTTGTGTGGTGGGAAGATTGCGAAGACAAGTTTAGAACATTCCATTGGGGATTCTAGAGTGAAATAAATAATTTAGGAAGCATACTTCCACGTTTTAGTCGAAAACTGGGGTTGACGCGGGTAAATGGCACTTAAGTATTCTTTTTTGTGGACACCCGCTCAAGTTCACTGTCACTGGGGCGCTCTGTTTTCACTGTATTCTCACTTCTTCGGCAGCTGCAATTGAGGTATCTGAGGTCTCTGTATGTGAAGACTCAGATCTCTGCACAACAGAGGGAGATTTGTGAGTATAGCTGTCCTTTGCAACTTCTCAACTCGATGGGCCACGTCAGCGAGGCTCTGGGAACATATTTGTGCGCCAGCCACCGCCCGACACGCCTTTAGCATTTTGAAAGAAAGAAAAAGCTAGTAACTACGAGAAAACGCACACCAAACACGCATGGCACTGATCGAGGGTTAGCGCTGTGCTTATCTATTCTAAAGCGACACTTAGGCTTACACACAACTTACCCTTTTTTGAACCATTCGGCAGTTATTCAGTTTCTACAGTCTTATTTTGTGGGAAACGTGGCTTCTATTACGGAGTAACTCGCATGGGCAAATACATGTCACATCTCCCGCCCCCTATCAAAACCAGAATCATGACGCGCTTGGGCGCGGTGAGATGAAAAAATTCCTCGGGAACTTTGAAGGCGAAAATGTCGCGATTATGAAAGACTTCCTTACTGTTACATCGTGTTTGCGTCCCTTTCTTCACCCGCCCCGGTGGCTCAGTGGCTACGGCGTTGTGCCGCTGAGCAGCAAGGACGCGGGTTCGACTCCCGGCCGCCTTGGCTGCTTTTCTGACAGAGGCGAAAAGCGAAAACGCCCTCGTGTCGAGATTTCGGCGCTCGTCAAAGATACCCAGGAGGTCAAAATTAATCCGGAGCCCTTCACTGCAGCGCGGCTCGTAGCAAAGGTGTATCTTCGGTGCGTTAAACCCCACAATCAATTAATCAAGCAATCAACCAAGCAATCGTGTCTTTCTTCTCTTTCTTTTCTTTGTCCTTTTATGCGACATACTCCGACCGACAGAGTGGGCGCATTTAGACAGCACCCTTCCCACAGTCAGAGCACTCCTCCGCGCGCAGCTGTTCCACTCACGCGCCTTCACGTTCACCTGCCACGCGGCACGCATCATGTCGTTCTTGCTTCCCCTCCGGCAGAGGCCGACCCGGGTTCAAATCTACACGAACCCGAATATGTTTTTAATAATTTTTTCTCGTTACAGCGGCGGCCATTTCGGTGCATTATAGATTGGTTGGTTGATTGATTGATTGATTGATTGATTATTGATTGGTTGATTGATCGATTGATTGATTGATTGATTGATTGATTGATTGATTGGTTGGTTGGTTGATTGATTGATTGATTGATTGATTGATTGATTGATTGATTGATTGATTGATTGATTGATTGATTGATTGATTGATTGATTGATTGTGGGGTTTAACGCGCCGACGCTTCACAGGCGGTGAGGCACGCCGTATTGGAGGGCTCCGGATTAATTTTGACCACCTGGGGATCGTTAACGTGTGCCTAAATCTCGAACACGCCGGTGTTTTCGCTTTTTGCCTCCATCAGAAAAGCGGCCGCCGCGGCCGGAAATCCAACCCGTGTCCTCGTGCTCAGCAGCACAACGCCCTAGCCACTGAGCCACAGCGGCGGGTATTTTGGTGTATTAATATTGACGCTGACGACGACGCGGTCACTTTTGTCGTTCGGTGAGACATCTTATGGTTTTGCCTTAGAACGGGCGGTCAATTGGTGACTGCACGCGAATGGGCGCAGCCGAGGAAAAGTGGGAAATCGGGTTAAAATGGGGAGAATTTCACGAGTGAAACGAAGTGTGCACGGGCTCCGCATTTGCTTCAGATTGTGAACGCAGCCTCCGGTTTGTACACGGCTTTTATTGGGGCGCCCCTCAAGTCTCAATATTCGGATGATAGAGCGGGCGACCCAATGTAGCACTGTTACAAGAGCCATGCCGCGATGGCGTTACTTGCTAACCGTAAGGTTACAAAAAAAAAAAAAAAAAAAAAAAGAAACGTCCACCCTAAGGGCAGAGATATTGAGTGCAAAATACGAGATGGGTGAACTTTCGGGTCAGGTGCGAAGAACTACAAGAAAATGGCCGCACCGCCAACCAAAACTGCGGAGGTATCAAGAAAAAAAAATACGATGTGGGTGAACTTTTGTTTGGGTCAAGGGCGAAAAGGACAGATAAGTGGCTGCTTCAACACTTGAATAAGGGATTCCCGATTATTTTGTTGACTCATCGGCGCTAAAGCCATCGATTTTAGAGGGTGGGCGATCTTTGAGGTCGTTTAGTAAATTGGATATTTCAGCCCTAATGGTGGGTGGGCGACGCTTTGGGGGAAGGAGTTCTCTCGAAACTTTACACACATCTCGTAATAGCCATATTTGGATGCAATTCACCGTAAAATAGCGCTTTTTAGAATTTCAAGCAAAGGGATCTCGTGTTTGAAGCCTGCATTTCTCCCAAAATTTAATGCCTGTTTAACGGCATTAGCCGTTCCATACCGGTTTCCCGGTGGCGCACGTCACCCTCGGACATCATTCGGAAAGTGCAGGAAAGATCATCGAGGCGTTGCCGCGCAGTTTTCTGTCGTACGATATCTCTCTCTCTCCGAAAAATCAATCCGAGTGAAATATGACCAATTTGTTATTCTGCCGTAGTAGGTTAATATTGTCCACTGAACCAACGTTGGGGGCTGTTTTCATTACCATTTAAAGAAAAAAAGTTTGTTGCACTACAGCAAAGGACCACTGTATTCTACGGCGCCATATTAACAACGCGTGGACGAAACCGCCAAGCATGATCTTTCATTAAAAAAAACACGTTAAAAATAAGCATGAGAAGCTGCTATAATTATGCATAATCCACGAGCGTCTCCGAATTAATGGCGCTGTATAAAGGCCCAGGTATCGTCAACACACCTTATAGGACTTATTTCCTGGGTTAAATATTTCGAGCACGCTTAAGCCTCAGCTTTACGCGGGTAACGCGATAACGTCACCTTGCCCCATCCACATCGCATGAAACTTTCCGATCAGTGAAAACCTTCGCACCTGCTCGCACGCTATCTGTTGAGGCACGCCTGACTATCCCGTTGGTTCAGTGGGTGCCGCAAGGAGACGTTATGGAATTTTTTTGCTCGCCGCCAACACCACCGACGACACCGGCTTTTCTGCGACACAGGGAGCTTAAAGAGAATCTGAAGACAAAACCGAAGTTGGTCTAAATAGGTAGACTAGCATCCCCAGAAAACTAATGTACCAGTCTCTGGGGCATTACCGTTAAAATAACGTCGTAAATTATCAGAAAATGAAGCATCAGTCGCCCAGCAGAGATGACGTAAACAGCTAGCGGCTGACCGGATGTGCTACGAGTCACTTGACGAACATTAGAAGGACAAGAGGCGCACAGGCTCTCAAAGAAAGACGTAAGATCTTTTATTACACATTAGCTTTCATAAATCCAAACATTTACAAAAGTGTAGGTTTTAATTCAAGCATGCCGATATTCGCAAGTTGCCAAGCTGCGGCGCTGTTGGCGGTTGCCATGATTTTTGCAGGTTCGGCGTAGCCACTGTGGCTCTTGCGGCCGCGATGCTTCCCTTGGTAGGTTTAAGTTCTCCGGCTAGATCGCACCGCTGTCTCACTAGCTTGCGGTCGCTGTTCGCTTGACGCGAAGCGCCATGAAATGGTTCGAGGGAAATGGGAGAGGGAAACGCGTTTTTCAATGGGTGATTTCTCCGAAGTTAAAGCAACTTTATCCGCCGAATGAACGCCGAGCAGGCTATACGGGGCAGTTGAACGGAGCAGTTGAACCAAACTTTCCAGTTATTTCCAGGGCCCCTTTAACGCTACGCGCTGAAGGGACAGTGAAGGCGAAACACAAGTTTGGTTCGTTAAATATACCGCTCTGTCCCGATGACTATGATACCGTGCAAACTTATCATAAAATTCACACAAAAAGTCGAAGTATTAATGAAAACAGATCAAGCAGGGCCGCCTGCCTTGCCGCTTCCTGGAGATTTCGCTATGACGTCAGAGATTCGTGTTTGTACGAATGGCGGCCGCCCGCCCGCCCGAGCCACCGCCAAGAAACATGGCTGGTGATTGTTGTGGGGTTTCTAGGCTGCACTCCAATTGTTCGCGCACAGCTTGGTAGACAGGTTGCGAAGCAGTCTAATTAGACGCCTAAAGGAAGCAGAATTGGAACGGCGCCGCGGTCACCAACGCAGACATCTTTGAAGCAGACATGTTGAAAAACGCAAGCCGCAGGTTTCGTAAATATTACCGTTGTTGTTACAAACATTATGTGATTTAAGAACTAAACAAAACCACCTTCACCACTAGTAATTTATACTAAATATTTTATTAAAACAACGTGAATTTGTTACAACATTAGTGCGCAAAAAGGTAGCGTTGGCGTCAGTAGTTTAGACAGGAAGGTAGCCTGCATCGTTGCTGACTTCGATGCTGTCTCTTCGAAGCAATATCCGTGGACTGCTTCGTTCGAATTGGAACGGGGCTTAACATAAGGAACTGTCCGCAAGACGGCACCGAAGCCGTCTAAAGGGGAAATTGGAACGCACCCCTAGTCGATCGTATCTTTTGAATACTAACGTGCAGTTTACATACCGATAACTACCTTGTTATTGCTGGACCATAATAAGTTACTCCTGAGTCCTGCCTATAACCCGTCATACATTTGAAAGTTTTCAGTGCTTCTTGCCTTTCTTAAGTTAAATAAAACGCCCTCGGTGGCTGGAATGGGGCTGAGTGAGATACGAAAGGCTAGTTATTTCAAGCTAAGGTAAGTTGCATTTTGTCTTTGGGGCCATTTCAAAATTGCCAGTACAGAAAATAGCGAGTCGTGGGTGCAAATAAGACCCGGTTGCTTCGGGGGGTAGTGACACACAAGCCCCAGATGGTACACCAATTTAACGCTTTTATAACCAGAAGAAATTACTTTCAGGCAAGATAAACAATGCCTACATAGCCTGTGCGCAGAGCGGCAGCGCCCTTAGCGCGATATCTCTAAGGGCCTAGTTGCCAGAAATGCTACGAGCGTTTGGCGTAATTTGTAGCTAAGCATGCGAACGCCTGGCGATGTTTTAAGGATTTGTGTTGTTTCCTTACTTTTCCGCTGCACCTACAAGATAAGCATGAATGCAAGAGTTAGCCACATGATGTGCAGTTTGAACGCAGAATGCACTTCATAGCCCGGAAATTCAGTTCGCTCATCGGTATTCATGCGCAGTTCGCGCACCCTGAACCGAAGCTATCTTTGTTCGCAAGTGATGAGCCGGAGCGCCCGAGTACACAGACATTGCGGCTGGATCCCGCTCGCCATGAGCACAACCGCCTTGCCGCTGCCACTTTTGTAAGTTTCCTGCGTAACACCCCATCACTAACTCGTCCTGCCGAAGTTTTTATTAGCAAAGTTCGCGTGAACGCTACATTGACACCTCCCATCACACGCAAATGGCATCACCCGATGAGCGATCCTTGGCCATACTGCGCATATTGCAACACAGTGGCACTAACAAACATGACCCACCCCACCCTCCTTCCTCCATGGGTGAATTGCATGAAATACTCCGATAAATTCCCGGAAAACTCCTCTCCTTAGCGGGGTAATGCACAGCATGAAATACTCTGCAAAATGCCCCAGAAAGCTCCCCTCCAGCGGAGTAATTAAGAGCAAAAAATACTCCGCTAAATGCCTGAAAAATCTGACTCCCTCAGGAGAGTTCATAAAATGCTCCCTTTTAGGGGAGTAAACAAAACTCCGTATACGGTGTGCGCTAGAGAACAAGCAATTTACTCCCTAACCGGAATATTTCCGTTTAGAGTGTACTCTGCTTACCAGCCCTTCCGTGCCATCCTGGTGAACGCCCTGCTCAATCCAAACGAGATGCCCCCCACGACACTCAGCTACCACGATTTCCTCGCTGCCCTTGTGCGCTTTGTCGAGAGTGGCCACGCAAAGGTGGTGGAGCCGGGGTTTATCCCTCTTATCTGTGCATTGAGGAACTGATTACTTCCCTCCAGTATCTTCGCGTGAACTTCACCTCAGGACCACCCCTCCCTTTCTCTTTTTCCCCCATCTTCCCTTCCGGTCTTTGCGCCCTCCTTAAAAAAAAGGACTTTCACTCACTCAATATTTCTTTACATCTTGGCGTTCATACCTTCGAAGTCCTCAAACAGCGCAAGCGCGGAAATTCGAACAATAGCGCGGGAAGTTCATTTCCGACGTGATACATATCGTGGTGTAACGCCTAAGCCAATCGCCGAAGTTACTTCTATTTACGGTGATTGATCCGTATTGTCGGACCAACCACCGTAAACCAACCAACCACCGGACCAACCACCACCGTGGTCGGACCAACCACGTCAGCCGGAGCGCCCGAGTACACAGACATTGCGGCTGGATCCCGCTCGCCATGAGCACAACCGCCTTGCCGCTGCCACTCTTGTAAGTTTCCTGCATAACACCCCATCACTAACTCGTCCGGCCGAAGTTTTTATTAGCAAAGTTCGCGTGAACGCTACATTGACACCTCCCATCACACGCAAATGGCATCACCCGATGAGCGATCCCCACCCCACCCTCCCTCCTCCATGGGTGAATTGCATGAAATACTCCGATAAATTCCCGGAAAACTCCTGTCCTTAGCGGGGTAATGCACAGCATGAAATACTCTGCAAAATGCCCCAGAAAGCTCCCCTCCAGCGGAGTAATTAAGAGCGAAAAATACTCCGTATTGTTTTGCTGTTTTTACACTCAACTATTTTGTTCGCGGCCGTCATATCAATCCTATCGGGACCGGTCATGTTGTTATTTTAGCGGGATATTTACATCTGGAGTTTGAAAAGGCCGTGTTTGCAGTAAGAGCAAACGGTTTCCGGATATTTTTCGGTTGGTCCACAAAATGTGTGGACCAACCGCAAAAATGTGTGGACCAACCGCAAATATTATCGCATATACACGGTCATTACATTTGCTGTTGTCGGAAACGTGAACAGCCGCCTCGTCAAGCCGCCTATTGTAACAGTGGCTTTTTGCGGTTGTGCCCTCCTTTTGTAAAACAAAGGAAAATAAACGATTTCATTTGAAATTGTGTGGAGAGGGGGGGGGGGGGGAGGGAGGCGAGAGAGAAGGAGGGAGGCAGGGAGGGATGTGTGCTGCAGTTTTCAGGTCGGCTTTTTCATGTTCACACTTCATTTCATACACTATCTTTTCTATGCGAGAACGCATCTTCTAGCCGAAACTAAGGTTCTTGAACGTTTTTATTACGGGACGCGTTTCTTTACTGTACTGGTGCCATAACTGGCGCATTCGACAAGCTGATGTGACCGCACATGCGCGACATCATGGACTCCATGGTATGCGTAAGTTAAGATATCTCAAATTCGACTTCAATTTAAGTTCATTTAGAGCACAAATACGTAGGTGTGGTTGTGTCCACGAGGCGTGGAAAAATGAGACTCATACGTTTCCTGACGAGGCCTCCGCCCGGACTAAGCCTATGCGCACAGCACCTTTTACAGTGGGCAGACAGCGTCAGAACAATGCGGCTGGCGTTCTTGCCCATTTAAATGAATTTGATTAATCATTTCTCCCTCACGGTTTCTCCGAAAGCATAACAGCTGGAACACTTGATAAATTTTATTTCTAAACACTCCAAATCAAGCCGGTGCTTGTTAGGCGCTGCTTTTTGACGACAATGCTTCAGCCTAGCGTTCGACAATGCGCTTTCATTAGCTATAACGCAGTTTCTAACGCAATGGTGCTCGTTAGGAGGGCTTAAGCAAATAGGAGAGACAGATGTTGAGGCGAATCTGCTTACCGCTGTAGAAGGACAGGCTTTCTGTCGGAAGAAAAAGCAGTGCGGGAATGTTAATGTTGATTTCACCCTTGCGCTTGTAGGATGTGTAGCTTTTTATTTTGCGTGTGGGCGTCTCATGTAAATGTAATATTCGCGCACTCTTCATTTACAAGCCGCAATTTACAAGCCTTACGCTAATAAACTGGTGGGGGTTTATTTGCTGCACTTTGAAGACAGTATACCAGTGCTCGAAAAGAAGATAAACGAGACCTGCAAATTTCTTGACAATGATTTGTCTGACGGTGGCTTACAGCCAATTCCAATTCTTCTTCATTGTCCCCTCCTCCCGTCCCCCTTCCCCCAAAACACAATTAAACCGGGAAAATACTATGGTGGCTGACTCCGACCGGTTCGAGAAGTCCCTGTTCCTGGGGTACACGGTGCCCAAGTGGACGGGGGACCGCGGGGCCGGGTCCACGGCAGAGGGTTGATGGGGCCGTGGACCCTTTCAAGCCCGTTTGGTCGCTTTCTGTCCACTGCAGTCTGCAACACAGATGTTGTTGAAATAAATTGATTGATTGATTGATTGATTGATTGATTGATTGATTGATTGATTGATTTACGCCACTGGAACTAGCATGCGGCTTTTGCGCCGGCCGGGCGATTTTCGCTGGAGAAAGCGCAGAAAGGATCCTTGGAATTGCCTCTGCCAACCGTCAGCTTGCTGCTTACCGACAGCCACCAGTTACCGGACAGAGGCAAACCACAAAGGCGTTAAAAAAGAAGGAGCGAAATGTTTTGGATACTGTTGAAAGCGAAATAAGGCTGCTCAGTGAACAGGGGGACATGAACTCGTTTCTATTAATCGTGGTTAAAGGGTACATGAAGACAAAGGACAACTTTGGTTCGTTAAAAGGTCTGCTCAGTAACGATAACAATGAAACCAGTATTACCGCAGACTTCGAAGAAGTAATCTCGGTGTAAAAGAAAACACACGAAGCAGTGTCGACGCCCAGCCACTTTCACGCAATTTTTCTATGACGTCATAGCATAGAGAAAGAAATACTGGTTTTAGAATCTCGTGTGTGCGATGGGTGGCCACCTACCAAAGCCGTGGCCAAGAAACATGCTTGGGCAGTTGGGGGCCTCCTCGATTTACCAGTCCTGGACGGACCGCGGGCAGTCCGAGGACTGCCCTCGGACCGGAAGCCCCGTAGGAACACAAGGGAAAAACGAGCGCCGGGTCGCGTCTTGGGCAGTCCGCGGGCGATCCGGGACTGATAATCGAAGAGGCCCTGTAATGGGGCCTGTAGTTCCGTTTGACTGCATCACTTGGATGCTAACGTGCAGTTTATATAATAACTATGATTTTATCTGTGGCCCATCCCGTCGCTCCTGTCCACATTACGTCACTGCAGCGCGAAATTTGAAAGTTTCTCAACATTTCTTGCGTTGTTGCGGTAAAAGAAAAATGTACGTCGTGGTTTAATTAGAATGGAGATGAGGGAGTTGCTAAATGGTAATTCTTTCAATTTGAACCAGATTTTATTTTAGCTTCATGGTACCTCTAATCGCGTGCTCCCCGTGTTCGGGAGTGACTAAGCCGAATGCTGAGGTTTAAGTGATGTGTGCCAAGGTAGAATGCTGGGTTGTGTGCGTGTCATAAATGTCGGATTTAACGTACGGGTCAAGATGGGACGCATTGGCACTTGCGGGCCTTTGACCTGCTGTGACACTACAGAGAAACCAAAGCTCGCCTTGCTGGTCTTGCGTCATGTGCGGGGTGTCCGCTCTCAGGCAATTAGAGCTCAGTCGAGATACAAACTTTGAAAAGAACACGAAATAGAAAACTGAAAATTCCAAATTGAGCTGCAACATGAATAGACGGAGTCTCCAGCTTCGTAGAGTCTTTTGTACGTATCTACAAAAGTGCATATGTCACGTAACAAAGAAAACACCCTCAAGGGCGAGCACATCTGCTACGGGCCTATCTGTCGGAGCTGCACCGTCATCTAAAAGTGATTGCGTGCAGAAATATGAAGATAAATTCACATGGCGGGGACTCATGCTGTTCAGCCTCATGCTGTTGAGGCTGTTCGCGTGAACAGCCTCATGCTGCTCACGTGAAAAAATGTTCGCACTAGAGTATTTCAGTAAGGTTAGGGAATGATCTGCTGCGCCGAGCGCCGGCAAAGACTGTGTGTTTTCCCGGGCATAGAAATACTAATCGGAAAATAAAAACTGCATGCACGACAGAGCAAATCTGAGCAAGTCATAAATTAAAGTCATCCCATTCAACGTGAAAGATGACGGAAGAGCAGAGCAGTGATTCGCCATAATGGGCAATAGCGCCGTTATGCGCTCACTGCTACCACCCAAAGCAAATAAAATTTCCCGCCTCCGTAGTGTTTGCTGCCTGAAACTGCGCCAGCGGGAGTTCTGTTATTTTTGTGGTTGCATTTCCTCCCGCACGTGCCGACGTTGCACTGCCACTTTTTTTCGATTACTATCGTCACACTGTGGCGTCATACTGTCCCGCAAACCCTCCCCCCCCCCCCCCCCCCCGATTAATATAGTAAAAACAAACCCCACGAGCGTTCCGAACTAAATGAACGCGGGTGCTGCCCATTATTTGCGTATATTTTGCCTCAAATGTACCTGCAGTTTTCTTTGCGCTAAACAACGGGGAGATGCATACGACAAGCGCCAGCGCTTTAGGAGTTTGGTACGGTTAATGCTACTTAAAGCACTTGGCTTTCCAAGCCTCTGCGGGACGCCCTACGACGGAACGCCGGGCTCTACTTGGGTCCGTTATCTCGGGGCACCGCCTGATTCCGGCAATCGTTTGACATCGACCGTTACAACGAGGTACGACGACAAGGCGAGCCCCTAAAGTGCTCTGCACTTAAAATACAGAAAAGAAAATGACGCTTAAAGTAGAAAGTTGGACTGGTTGGTATTGAGTTTAGTAACACATAATTGCTCTCGTAAGGACTGACGTAAATGAGTTGGCAGGCCCAGAGTAAGTGCCCGAGAGGAAGTAATTAGTTTTGGAGCACTGAAAACATGACAATACTGGAAACATAGGGCATACAGATCAACTTATGGTCAAGCACTGAAATTACCTGAAGGAGAACAGAGCTCTCAAAAAGGCTACCACGAAACGCAATAATACAGAATTATAGCAGAGGGGAGAACCGGTTCCGGTACGGTACCCGGTAGACGACCGGCGCTACTGCGCGTGCGCAGAGCCGGAAAGACTAGTTGCGCGCATGCGCAGGTTTACCGGGCACCGTACCGGAACCGGTTCTCCCCTCTCTTATAACTCTCTATTGGGTTTTAAACGACAGCAAGCCTCCTTTATATGCTACGTAAAGCACAGCAGAGTCAGTTTCCGCAGTGTAAAAGGACAGGAACAAAATTTTTCGTTTCTGCAAATCACGTGCCATCGGTCTATGCCTCCTGGATAGCACAGGGTATTAGCACTCCGTTTGACCCGTCTGTTCCGTAGTTACCGTGTTGACAGGGACCCGACTGCGCCTGCGTGCGCGGCAAGGGCGAGGAGGGCACCCCCCACCGTAACGAATGTGCAGGCATGGCGAGGGCCGGCCCGCAAAACCAATCCACCCTACCGTGATGAATGCATAAGTGCAAGGTAAACACGGTACAAACGTACAACATGGAGCATAGGGAGGGCTACAACTCTCTACTAACTCTTGATAGCGAAAATGGCAGCGTCTTTGACGTAGGAAAGTAGAGTTCAAGGCGAATGCGAGCATATTTCACTACAGTGACTCTGAATGCGGGGCAGTCATACAGCCTCTGGAAAACAGGAAGCTGCTCTGGCATCATCCGCTTACCAGGGTACATTGTGGCGCACTTAGCTGTGTACCGCAAAAGTTGGTACCGGCTGGTCGGCTGGTTGCTTTTAAACAATGAAAATCAACGCCACACCAGCGTAAGTGGTCTTTGCTTTCTAATCTGCACGTGCACTCCGTTACATGCGTATCGTGTTGGAAGGTTGGACAGCGCTGGCAGGGGAAATTTCTAGTGAAAATTTTACATAATTACGCCTATAAAAGATGCTATACAGGGACGAAACACTCTCCTCTTGAATAAAAGACTAGGGCAGACTTTTCAATTTCAGGATATTACGTTTGTTGGCATCTAAAAGGGCTACTAAAGATACTCCTAAAGCGTTATACGTAGAAAAAGTAGCAGTGGCTTAGCTCGGCCATGCTAGGATATACGTAGCGTGAGCCTAAGGTTCAGCTGGTTATTCTTAGCTTTCCTGGTTGTCTAGGATTAGCTTGATTATCATGCTTACTGCTGCTTCAATGACACACACACGGTATACGCATTATGTGACACATGCATATTTATCAAGCGGCTCCGGCGCAGCGTCACCAAACGCCCCAGAGCTAAGCTGGTTCCACAGGCGCACGCCGGTGCTGCTGCGACGCACGAGCCATCGGTTCCACACCCGGCCACCCCTCGCATGATCATCAAATAGACCGGGCCGCCGCGTACGGAACGGAGGTCGGCGAAGACGCTGCACGTGTAGGGTGAGTGAGAGACGCCGGGCATCGAGCAATGTTCTGTACGCCGAGTGACGTCACTGCTCCTCGCGCATGCGCAGCACGGCTCTCCAGGGGCCACGCGAAACTGTTCAACCTCGGTCAGTGTAGCTCACGCTACAAAAATCCAATTAAGAAGGTGTCGACGATTACATTTAAGGGCAAATGCAAGCAAAGTTTCAGCGGTAACGCTGCTGTTGAAACGACAGAAACCCACTTGAGTGGCTTAAGGAAGAAGTACGTCACTTCCAAAGGATTTGACCGACTTCCCTCCATAATTAAATAACTTAAGCTGTTCTTGCCCAATCCCTCTGACTGGGTATGCGACGTTTCTCAATGGGCGAACAGCCACAACTGCTATGACCTTGATGTGATCGGGCAGTAAGGGGCGGTCAACTCATAATAAAGATGTTATCGAACAGCCATGATATTTTCGTGCACATTTTAGGCGCCTACTTACACAATATCAAAATTTTTGGTGTTGTACAAGGTTGAAGGGCAACGTAGGAGCTGGCCATTTGGAGAAGGCGTGCGTGCACTCGATAAAATGGTACCATATTAAACAACGACTAAATAGGGAAAACGCGAGAGGTTGTACGCAAAATTGAATTGTACTCCAAGAGTGCTGTGCCAAAAAACAGTGCTGGAAGAACTACCTTTGTACGCGACTTGCCAACAGTAACTAAGGACGAGAGGAGGATAAGGCTCAAGGAAATGAAGAAAAAGAAAAGTGCAGGCTCATCCGAGAAACCAAGGGCTTATGAAACGGCGGAGATGATAATTCACACGGAAAGCTCGCAAATCATTCTCGAAATTCCTCAGAATTTCGGAGATTCCACTAGCCAAAAAAAGAAAATATAACAGAAAACGGTAACTAATTATAATAAACAAAAAGGGTAATGTAAATTTTTTTAAAGAACTACAGACCCATCAGTTTACTTATTGTTTCATACGAGTTATTTGCCGAGGTAATTGTTGACAACGGGAACTAAAACTTGCATTGCCAACAAACGAGCTAAAAGACTGGCCTATGATTACTCAGCACGATGACAGATGTCATCAACCATGGTAACAGATAAATTCGTCCTTTGAACTTATAGGTCTCGAAAGGCCGATTGATAAGTGGACACAGACCCAGTATACTGGAAGAATGGATACCAGGGAATTGGGAAGGAAAAATACTCACATATGACTCTTGCTGGACATACTGGTGGACATATTGGCACGGGAATCCTTCAGTTTCAGTTTCAGTTTCACTTTATTAGACAAACAGAGTAAATAACATTACGTTAGTATACAAGCAGGGGTCCCATAGTGAAGAACACTGCAGGACCCCTAATGATTAATAACAAAATAAAAAATAGGTGCGCTCGCTGAACAAAAATAAACGCGCAAGGATTATACAATTGATAAACAAAATACTAAGCCACGAAATGTCAAAACAAGGCTAATATGTCAGAGAAAAGAAAAAGTAAAGAAATGCTAAAAGTGCCCGAAAACATTCAAAAGAATCTAACAGCTTAATAGTTGTAAGAACACAAATACACATTTATGCGCACAATTTATGCGCACATTTATGCACACACATACACAGAAATATAGACATCTATAGATTATGATATGTATTCTGGTCGGCTAATACAAACGTAAGAAGAGTGAGAAGTTCTCGGGTTGGGAGGGCGTACGCCATGGGAGACACCTCTCCCAAAGTCGCTATAGATGGGTTATTTAGGAAGCTTGCTAAAGAAAAGTCCAAGATGATTAAAAATATTGAGCAGCTTGAGACATGCGGATTGTATGTTCTTGCCCAGCGGAAAATAGGCAAAGAATGCTTCAGGATATGTACTCAGAAAGGTCAGTCAAAGATTTAAAAATAAGTATGAAGCAATCTAAAGTAATTTTCAACAGGCGTACCGTCCCTTAAACTAGGAAATAAAACACCCGAAGTGGGCATGAATGTAAACATATTGCACAGGTTGTGAGGGCTGACCAAAACTAGGGGGAAGGATTAGAATAAGTGTGGCTGGGGTTCAAGATCGGAAAGACTTTTCGAGTTAGCCCACTAAGTACTTCAGGAGATTACTTGCGGGGCAGAAATTGGGGGCTTACCAAATGCCGTTAAAGAAATTGAGGTCATCGCAATTAGCCATTCAAAGATGGATGGTTGGAGCAACGCGTGGTTACAGGGGATGAGTGTTGTGGTTTAGGTGAGAGAAAGATACAGAGCTTGGCCGGTCATGTGAGGCGGGCGGGTGATATTAGGTAAACCATACGAGAACCGAATGGTTACCGTGGTACAGGACAGGAAATGATTGAAGGTTGCAAACCCGGTAATATAAAGAAATTGGAGGAAAGAATACATTCGAACAGCGCAGGAGAGAAATTGTCGGACGCCTATGGGACCCGCGATCGCTTTGCAGTGGGCATAAAGCTGATGGCGGTGAAGATCGCTGGATGGAATAAAAGGTAGCCGCAAAAGCCACAAATTCCCATGAAGAGGCGCTAACGGGAAGTGTAGATGAAAGGGTGCGTGTAAGTCGTCTATACACTGATTTAAGTCTGGACGTTTTCCCAACCACCCCGTGTCTATGGGAGGAACGGCTTCTGCCGCATCTACAACTTAAATTTTCCGCCAGAGGAAAAACACACACTCCGTAAAATTTAGTTTTCATAAGCGTGAACGTGCCGCAGAGATAGACCAAGCTGAACAATAACCGACGACTTTGCTGATTTATACCTTGCGTCGCCGTACGCGCAATTTGCCCTATAATTAGCCATCGTCCTCATCTGTTGGCACGATCTCAACCGACGAATTTGTAGCGACATCCGTCGTCGTCTCAGTGCCTTCTTCCAAGTGCTGTCTACCTTTGACAGCATACAGGGCAGTCTGCACGAATTCGGTGCCCACTTCTCTGATGTCCATGCTGTTCACGTTGCCGCCGGACTCAACCAGCCAGAGGCCCAAGGCGAAGGCAGCCAACACGCAGACGAGAAACAAGCCCCTAGTAGACAAGCTCTTACTCGAGGCGCGAATCTCGGGAGCGAATATCCGCTCTTGCCAGCGTCGCTTAGTCCTGGTTGCAGTCAGGAAGGTGGCGCTTCCTGTGGAGCGGCTGGTCAGTGCGTCGTCTTGTTCCGGAGCCGCCTCGAGGAAGGAAGGCGGGAAGTCGGCAGACCCCTGCGGTGGCATGCCGCACTCACGACCAGGCAGAAAGCTGAGATTGTTGGTGGGTATGATGGGGAAAGATCTGCGGCCCTCTTCCACGGCTCCATCGTCGGAGGGATCGAACCAGGCGGTGTGCTCAGTGGAGCGGGGCGGAGGCTTGGGAATGGAGGTCCCCGCAGAGGGGGCGCCGTTCTCTTGGCCGAGCTGCGGAGAGCCCATGTGGTGCCCTTTGGAACGAGCCGACGAGAATGCTGGAGAAGCCGCTCTGGATGCTGGAAGCATCGGCCATGGGAGAGGATTGGGACGACGAACGACTCCCGCGGGGGGCTTCTGCATCCTTTCGGCACTGTGGCGGCAGAGAACAGACGAATTGCCCCGTCACTGGCGTAAGAGGAACCAAGATAGCGTTAGTGCTACCGCAGACAAGCGATGATGATGATGATGATGATGATGATAATAATAATAATAATAATAATAATAATAATAATAATCAATCGATGTTTATTAGTGCGTCCAAGAACAGACGGGGGGGTGCCTTTGTGCTGGCGCACAAGAAAAAAAGAAAGAAACAAAAGCAAAAGGAAACAGGCGACGCAAGATGTGCACATCTCCCACACACAAAAGAGAGAATATTATTTATTACGCTGAACAAAAATTACACGCTTTGACAAACACGCACATACATATATATATACAAATTGTACTGCCTAGAGCAATGGGGCAAGGCATGCGAATGGTTGTTGCGTATGCAAACATAAAGGCCAGAGAAATATGCAGATGGAATAGTATAAGCCGTATAAAAACGGAGTGACCTTAGATGGCTTTCACTCGAGATGAACAGCCTAAAAGGGATGTATACATTGAAAGATAAGAGAAAATAAAAATGCGAAAAGAAAGAAGGACAACGGTTTGCGTTGCTAGCGCTTCACGCCAAAATAACCGCATAACAGTCAGTCAGTCGTACATCATGAGGACAAGAATGAAAAGCGCAAAGTTGTGGGATGACAAACTCACGGACATGCCTGTGAAGGAGAGTCGGGGGATTATTAAATATATCTAAGTATTCAGAGTACCGGCTGTACAAACACTGCGTTTGGAACAGAGGGCACAAGCCCCGGAGACAGTTCGGATTATGAAAAACATCGTGTTTCCTGGTCAATTTCAGCGGCACATAGAGTGGAGCATGTTGCAGCAGCACTACACAAGACACTGAGCCGTGAATAATTTTGAATAGATAAAGAAGATCCGCCCTAATAATCGTGGTAGAGTCAATGCAGAAGATGATCTAAAGTCATCATTAACGGCGAAGCGATGGTTAAAGATAGATATAAACTTATTTTGGACCCTGTTAATGCGCATGCAGTTTGTTTTACACGTGCTGTTCCAAGCAACACAGGCATACTCAAGCTGCGGGCGACAAATAGTAGTGTAGAGCTTGAGAACAGCATTCGGTTCTTTGAACTCCTTCGATATTCGGCACACAGCACGTAGGGATCGAAGAGCCCTAGGAGTAATTAACCGGATATGCGACGAGAAGATCAGGTTAGCGGTACGTGCTTTGATACTCCCCTACTGTTCTATTACTCACGTAGGCCTCAGTGGTGTCTGTAACTTACGCTTAGTTCCAAGTAAGGTCACAAAGCATTCACCAGAAGATGCAGAAAAAAGTAAAAATAATAGAAATAAAAATATTATTTGGTCAGTGGCACATACATAATAAGGGAATCTGTATGAAAAAAAATCATGGAGTGGAAATGTTCCCAACAAAATCGGAATGATGAGGAAGAGATTGATTATCCGAATCACCTAGTTTGTACACCGTCAGGAAATCGCGCTA
This sequence comes from Haemaphysalis longicornis, assembly GCF_048455015.1. Lineage (NCBI taxonomy): Eukaryota > Metazoa > Arthropoda > Arachnida > Ixodida > Ixodidae > Haemaphysalis > Haemaphysalis longicornis. Next base: position 107,889,383 of record NW_027526361.1, read on the forward strand.
ATGGCCAGATATTTTTCTTTATCTCTTATTGGCCTTTTCGAACTCAAACTGCCCCAGGCTGCATTATGATGACACAATCTACATAAGGAAAGCCAGGGGTAGGATTCTACTTTTTTCTTTCCTCCTGCTCCTTTTCCTGCCTCGTTCTCATAATCGAGCTTCTCCATTTTCCTATTTTCTGCTTCTTCTGGTGAATGCTGTGGGACTTCTTACTTGGAACTAAGCGTAAGTTAGAGACACCAGTAAGGCCTACGTGAGTGATAGAGCAGTAGGGGGGTATCAAAGCACGTGCCGCTAAATGTGCTTTTTGCTTGGCGCAGATGATGCAAGTATGCACGGAGTCATAGTGATTGAGAGAACAAAACGGGGCGCATGAGGGACAGTATGATGAAACTAGTGAAACCAACCACCCCTATGTCGAAGCTACAACGATGGCGGAACGCGAAGTTTACAAACATCAATTGCAGCACCAAATCAACCAACACAAAAGCGAGCTCCTGTTTCTTTCGGGACGATTAACTGCACTGCGATTGTGCTATCTTGTGCTTTACTGATACGGGCATTCCATGGCTTTCCCAGGAGTTCAATAGTGACAAAGTATTAGGTGACATATTAGATTTTTGTCGTGACTCAGTTACCACCAACCCAGGAGGACATTTTACAGACAACTTTTAGTACTCACGAAAGTGTGGTGCACAGCGGAATAGTATAGCCGGGTCTATGACCTTGTATTGGTGAAATGAAGTAGCCGGGAGCAGATCCGCTTCCAACCTCTGCACTCAATAAACCAGTTGAACCACCACCACCATCGTCGTCGTTAGATGAGGGAGGGGGGGGTGCATTTTCTGTCTAATTTTGCACGTGCATGCACCTCTCGCCAAATCCATACTTATTCGACCCCGTTGGAATGATGAAATCGGGTAGACATCGGCTTCATAACGCGAGGGTTCGGCTCCGAACACGGGAAGTGCTTCAAATTATCTTCATTTCACCCACGATCATTATCATCGTCAGAGAAATTTGGCTTTTTGATCAGTTTGATCTCGCGCTAGAAACGGCTAGCATCCTGGTTAGCTTAGTTGGTAGAGCGATGCCCTAGATAGGCGGTAGTCCCGGATTCGAATACTGGTCCATGACGAATTTTTCAACTGCGAAGTGTGTGAGGAAGCTGTACAGCTTTCCTTTGCCGAACTGCGTGGCCTACTTCTTTCACCGGACCGTCTTGCCTACAACGTCTCTACTCCACTACCTGCCCGTATTCCTATCCTCACCGGTTCCAAAACTGTAATTGAAGAGTTCAACAAGTCCAACAGATTTAACCTATGGTCAACATACTCACTCAGAACGGCACTAAAACTCGCCTGGTGTGGATACCGGGACACATGATGCAGGGACATGTCAACCAGACCACGCACTCCGCGGCTAGAGAGAGCCTCTTGGTAACCCCTCCGCTAGATGACCAACCCGTGCTGCTGCCTCGCCCACCTCTTTTCGTCTGCAACTAGACCACGCTCGCCACGCGCTGCCGATGCCGCCTAGCATCAAGCACCCCACTTGGCTACCTCAACGGCGTCCTTTCTCAACCACGCCCAGCCGAAATTTTCATTATTAAGACTCTTGCCAATGCTGCTCTCACCCCTCACATCATATCGAAATGGACTCACCCTGGGAAGTCACCACCCCCACATTGTCCGCACTGTTCAGCGACCTCTATCGCGGATCCAAACCATTTAATCTGGCACTGCGCTGCATTCTTAGACCATCGCTATATTCTCGAAAGTGCACTACCCAATGGTTCTTCAAGAGATAATCCCCCATAACTTGACCCCGAATTCCTCGCCGCGCTAGGCACAGTGTGAGCCATGGCCTACAACCCACTGGGTACGTCAAACTGGACAATTAGATCCTCCATTGGAAGCTTCCTACGCGACCCTTGAAGGTTCAAGAAATGTTATTCCTCCCTCCCTGCTATTCCAATTTCCCACGTCTGACCAACCGGCCTTCCCTACCCAATAAAAGACTACTTCTTTTGTAGCCGTACTGCTGCATTAAGGTGGATGCCAAGCGTTCCTTCGCAGTTCTGCAGGCGTGGTTTAATTGGGCTTTGTTGTCTAATTATTCAGGAGCAACTTAGACTGACGGGCACGCGTTCGATTTCGTCTCATGGGCTTGTTGCCTGCATCCAACCAACTTGGTTGTTAGCGGCGCCTTACACGAGTCTGTCTGCGAGAGAACTGACTTTGCCCCGACCATGCACCGTTACAGAGATGCAAGTTCGTTTGAACTTCTTTGACAAACTAAGGATTTGAAGCTAATACCACGTACGCGTCGCTGAAGAGACTGTCCAATTTATAAAGATAACTCGTTCGCTGCAGAGTTCGTGACTAAAACTTACCTTTAACTAAAGGGCTATGTCTCGAGTGCCCTCAAACAGCAGTCTAAGCATTTCGTTAAAATGACGCCCGGATGTGCTTTTTTGTGACAAGCCACGCATGGCACTACATCACTATCCCTTATCTTACGTAGCGTAACTTTACCTAAAGGTCAGAAACAATCACCTAAAAAACACTGAAAACTAACCAAATATGTCAAAATATTAATGGAAACTAAAATAATAAAGGGCAAGAAAAGAACTCCGAAGCCCCGGTCATGAAGTACTGCATTTCGCATTAACATGGTGACACGCTTGCCGGACGCTTCAATCTGTTCCAGCTCGGCCCGAAGAATTCGAGAGGCGTTGGATGGCACTCAACGCTTAGATGGGACATTGCGGGCTTTAGATACCCAGTAATAAGTAATATGGGGCACCATAGCAATGTGGATGACCTAGCTAGTTTAACGCTAGACAAGACACCTCGACAAAATGTCAATACGAATAATATCAAAATAAAAAAAACTCGACAAAATACCAATACGAAATTCAGTTGAATCTCAACTGACACTAACAGAAATTCGACGTAATAAACTAAACGGAAAATCAATGAAAGCACGGTGGCCACTTTTCCACAGAAGCACAACAAATCCTCAACAGAATTGCAAGAGAAATTCTTCGAATACTTAACAACATTTGTTAAGTCCATTCAACAAAATTTCGATCGAAACTCGACGAAACTTTTTGTAAGGGAGACAAGACACGCAGCGTGATAAGCCGGATGTATCCCGTAATCTGAGGAAAATATTCATCTCTTCACCCACGTGGAAATGTCAGCCGCAAGAACTCAAAAATATTAAAGCCGTTCCACTCAATGTGAAAGCTGTCGGAAGTGCAGAGTAGTGATTCGCCATAATGGGCTGTACCGCTGTTATACGCTTACTGCTACCCCCCTCCCCCCCCCCCCCCGGTGGTGAGGCAGTAGAAGTGGTAAGCGAACATACAGTGGAACCCCGCTGATACGTCCCCCGGACTTACGACGACCCGCTTCTTACGACGGATCACTGCGGTCCCGGCAAACTCCCCGTAGAAGCAATGCATTAAAAACCCGGATGATATGACGATCGGGTGCACGCTGTCCGTTTCATACGACAGACCCTGGCGTGGATAAACCGGCGCTTTTCCTATATTTTACACCGCTTCGCTGCCTCGTCCTGGCCTTTATTCTCAACCCCAGTTTGACGCTGCTTGATGTGCAAAGGTCCACAGACGCAAGCAAGCAAGTTGGCGGGTACCTGTGAGCGGGAGTTAACCTGTGACAGCCCCACGCGGCAGCACTACGCCAACGGGCCAACCGAGAGAATTCGAAGTCCAGGTGGCATCTGGACCGTGAATCTGAAGCTCCCGTTGATCCGCCGTCGAACGCGAGAACACATACGGCGCAACTCCACGGCGACGACCGAACAGCCGCTTTGCCTACCCGCTCGATCCAAGTTTCTTCCTTTCACGACGCTCTTACTTCCTATATCTTTGTTCTCGGCTTATCGTGTCTTTCAAGGCCGCGTTGTCACTCTGCTCTTTGCTTTGCTAGAGTGCCTCAATTCACGAGCGTCTGCCGAAGGGTGTAGCAGAATACAGGAGGCGATGGGTGGAGACACGTACCCGTTACCACCTCCATTTTGGACCACTTGCGGGCCGCCGCAGCAACTCACTGTAGCAAGACCGCGCTATAATTTTCGCTGCAACACGGTTTACTCGGGAAGGTTGAATTGTCTTATCTATTTCGCATTGCTGGGTTTTGTGGGAAACGAAAACAGCCATGTGTTGAGCACTATGACCCAACAGCGACGGCAAGGGATCGTTCAATGGGTTTCTCCACCATGTACGGCAATGCCGTTTTTTGTTAATCTCCGCCTTGTACTATCGTTCGTTTTGCTTGGCCTTGGCAGTTTCACACTCGCCTTTTCTCCTCTCAATTCCCTCAACCACGTCCGCCTTATATCGCGTAGCGCGGGCAGCTTGGCTGGCGGGCTAGCTGGACGCCATAAAGGGGGGGGGGGCGGCACAACAGGCGTTGCTTTTTTGAACTTGGGATTTCAGCTAAAGGTTCGCAGATCACGTGAGAACGCATTAAATATAGTAGTTTAAATAAGTTCTTATCCCACCGTCGCGTGAGACCGTCTGCTAGGCCGACATTTACCCGCACCCCGGTCGTAAGACATCATACGACGCTTTCTCGCGGTCCCTTGAAAGTCGTATTATTGGGGTTCCACTGTATCTACTTAGGCCAAGTAGTGACCCCGGATCCCAACCATGAGACAGAGGTAATGAGAAGGATAAGAATGGGGTGGAGTGCACTCGGCAGGGATTCTCATATAATGAATGGCAGCCTACCATTGTCCTTGAAGAAGAAAGTGCATGACAGCGGCATCTTACCGGTACTCACCTACAGTGCAGAAACTTGGAGGCTCACTAAGAGGGTGCAACTTAAATTGAGGTCGACTCAGCGACCAATGGAACGGAGGATGATAGGTGTAACATTAAAGGGGCCATGAAGACAAAATACAGGTTTTGTTTTATTCGACAGATTTCGTGTTATATAGTGCCCCCAGCGCTTGTAAGGAAGCAAACAATGTTTTATTCACTGCGAAATTAATCAATTTAAGCTAAATTTTTGATTCCCCGCCAAAACGTGTGTTTGAACAACGTTTGCAATGACATCATTTGAATAGGTCTTTCAGCCAAACTTTGTGTGGAGCAGAGACTTGTTTACTGTTAGTCAACCTAGATGGCGCCACCACACCACAGCAAGCTGTTTTCTGACCTTGGTTTGTTTGTGACCATACTTAAACCTGGCTTGTTTTGTTCATGGAGAAAATTATCGTTTCGTGAAACATTGCGCTCGCTCGACAAATATGGTCACGTAAGACACCGTCGCTTGCGTCAATCGGCCAGTGTCGTCTGAGACAACTCCTAAGCCCGGAGTGCTTAGCGTCTAAACCAAGCATAGTGCGCGCAGTACCAAGAGCAGTACGCATCGGTACTTCTATGTTTACGTGTGCTTTCGTAACTTCCACTGTTTGTCACACCATTCTTAGGGCTATAAAAAGAATGTGCCCTAAATTTAAGCGCAAATAGCTTGTTCGGCAAGCTTGAAAGCTCTGCCTAATTTGAGTTTGCTTTTGCCGGCCTCCGCCAATCGCAGAGCTGGCTGGTATGACATCATAGGTTCTGTTGTGGGAAATGAGCTAGTGGGTCGCATGGCAATTCCATTTTTTCCTAATATATTTATGTGGCTTATTTGAGGAAAGTGTGCGTTAATAGCGGTGCCAGTATGATTTTAACGAGGCAGTCTTTCAATGAACCACACTTGCATTTTGTCTTCGTGGCCGCTTTAAGGGACAAGAAGAGAGCGGAGTGGGTCAGAGAACCAACGGCGCATGTTAAGGACATATTAGAAATTAGGAAGAAGAAATGGACTTGGGCAGGGCATGTAATGCGAAGGCAAGATAACCGTTGTTCATTAAAGGTCACAGAGTGGATCCCTAGAGAAGGCAAGCGTGGCAGGGGGCGGGAGAAAGTTGGATGGGTAGATGAGATAACGAAGTTTGCGGGGATTAACTGGTCGCAGTTAACGCAGGACCGGGATAATTGGAGATCCATGGGAGAGGCCTTTGCCCTGCAGTGGGCGTAGATAGGCTGATGATGATGATGATGATGACTTGCGGACAGCGAAAGGAACACACCAACCTCGTGCACACTGGGCGTCCCCGATACATGAGTGCGCGACTGATGCAAACTAAGCAGAGCCATATTTTCATTCAAGGCATCCCCAGCCCTGAGCACGGACGTTTCGGAGAGCTTGAAGACTCCCATGTGGAATTTGTAAATAACAAATGGACCGTCACGTCCAACATTATGAAGGTCGAGGCACTGGAAATCGCGAACCCTCTAAATGTTCCCCGCTCCCGTTTTAACGCCAGTGTGATATAAGCAAGTTTAAAAAGCAGAAGGAATTTTTGCTGCTACAGTTCCGTACGTCAAATAAAATGTATTTTGACAGGTACGCGGCCGGTGGCTTTTACATCCGAACGGTATGATCGGCGTTAATTTTTTTTTTCAAAATTTCCTATGTAAACTTACCTGCGCGTTGCAAAGGAGGGGGCATTACAATCGTGCAAATGCGGTATTATTAGGGCGTGCTTATTTTATCGGCTGGAAACATTGACAATCTTTTGGCGCAATTTATATAATTCACTGAAACATTTCGCCAATAAAGTGAACTCTGCTGGCTCAGCTTTCGACCTCCTGATTTCGAAAGCGAAAGCGTTTGTTGGCAATTCTCGAATGCACGCTTACGCATGCTTTATTGGCCAGTGTCATGGATTAGTTCAGTGTAAAAGACTTTTCCGTCTTGTTAAAGATACTGGAGCTCTTCGGAGCATCGCCGCTGTTCCCGTGTTAGCTATAGAAGAAGCCCGACGGTGTTGTTACGAGATGTCGTTACGTTGGGTGGCAGCACCCCCCGTAGTCCAGCTACGACGGTGCTGCCCGATGTACTCGTCCGCACCAGCAGCGCGAACAGCAGGACCAAAGATCCCACGATCGCAACCATGGTCAGGGCGATGCCTGCATTACCAGGAATTCCACCGCACTAAGATGGGGCTGTATGATGGTCAGCTTGATATTGACTCGATTTAGCTGAATATATATATATATATATATATATATATATATATATATATATATATATATATATATATATATATATATATATATATATATATAGCGGTCAGAATAGGAAAATGAGGGGCTCGTTGAAATAATACAGACATAAGAGTTGCCAGTCAAGAAAACCTCGGAAACCAAAGGGGAGGATGGAGGGAGGGAGGGAGGGAGGGAGGGAGGGAGGGAGGGAGGGAGGGAGGGAGTGAGAGTGACCATTTGTTGTGAGCATTTATGACGGTGTTCTTGTAAAGGGGGCTTCCTCTTCACAGAAATCTATGAGCCGTCTTAGCATCGGCTGCTCTCCCGGTGAGCAGGAGCTGACCCGAGTGGCGCTAGCGTCTCCTATGCAAAGCGTGCGGGTTCGTTATTATTGGGTCGCCTTAATTTATCGAGTTCACTGCTCGAAATACCATTTTTAGCTTCACGGTAAAAAAAAAAAACACATAATAACCTCCGTATGCTGGTGGTTGGCTCGTTGGTTTCTTCGTATGAGTCTACGAATCGTTCATTGTGACCAGTGATAAGCTCTCTCTCTCTCCCTCTCTTTTTCTCTCTCTCGACACACACACAGAAATGCACACGCACGCACATACGCGCAAGAACACACACGTGCACACGCACACGCACGAGGAGAAATGAGGGCGATGAGGAATTAGTGCGCAGTATTAAGGTGGGCGTTCGCTCGGAAGTCTTAACGGGATTGAATGCTCCGAGTCTCTTTTCATAGTTTAAAAAAAGGGAAAGGAGGCGTTCCGGTACATTTGCTACTTTCATCAAAAAGGACGGACTCAAAAGGCAGACTGCAAGCGCGAGGTTTTTCTAGCGTTAAGTTGCTGAAATGCCCTACTTCTTCCCCATCTCGCTGTACTGTTGTTATTCTTGCATTAGTTCGAGGTTTCATTATTTAGAACTGAAGTGGCATCCCCTTGCAATAGCATCCCCTTGCAATAGCACGGAACGCTGCGTATTATCTTATGGATTTACTGATCTCGCGTTTTACGCTATTAGTACGCACGTAACAAGGAATGTAACAGGTACGCTAAGGGCAGGTGTCGTTTGTGCCAAGTATCCATGTCTGAAGTCTTAAGAACACCACGGCAATCGACGGGCAGTTAGCGGGAAAAATAGTGCGGCAGGTACGTACAAATTTTCTGAAGAATCGTGAACGATCCAGCAACGGTCATCCCGCCAGGTTTGTCAGGGGGGCCTGCGCCGTAGGCTGGCATCTTCTTCTTCCTCTTCCACATGGAAACGCACTTCCGCGACGTGATGTGCCGGATGTCCATGCATGGCGAATAAAACCGAAAGCAGCTGCCGGAGGCAAGACTGCTAAGAAAAATTGCGCCCACCTCCCCGCGAGGGGAACCCTGTGTAGATGCGGCGCATCGTGGGGTTCACTTGGTGTTTCCGTTGGATTGATTCCGAAATCGAGTGAAACGTGTCGGGAACACGTATGATTATTATGTTTTATGATTATTATTATGTTTTATTGGCCAATCTTGGTCAATCTCTCTAAGTGGTATGCTTGGGGCTTCGCTGTCGCAACGACCTTTACTCCATCATTGTTGCTGTAAGTGGGAGCTTTTTTTCTTTTATTGCAAGTGTTAATCATTGCCCCATCATGCGTTGTATCGGTAGCATCTTGACGTAGTTTGAATGAGTCAAGGATATAAGGCGCGTTCGTAGCATTTGATTCTGTTTCGGTTTTGTGGCGCAGTGGGAAGAGCACCATGTACCTCGCGTTCCGCCCACAGGTAGTGAATGCGTTGTATCAGCAGCTTCTTGACGTAGTTTGAATGAGTCAAGGATATAAGGCGCGTTCGTAGCATTTGATTCTGTCTCGGTTTTGTGGCGCAGTGGGAAGAGCACCATGTACCCCGCGTTCCGCCCACAGGTAGTGAATGCGTTGTATCAGCAGCTTCTTGACGTAGTTTGAATGAGTCAAGGATATAAGGCGCGTACGTAGCATTTGATTCTGTCTCGGTTTTGTGGCGCAGTGGGAAGAGCACTATGTACCTTGCGTTCCGCACACAGGGTCGTGGGATCGAAACCTGGCGCCGCTAACTACTATTTTTTTTATAGCGTAGGGGGAGGGGTGTGGACGGACAACAACGCCGTATGGAGGGACAAGGCGAGTGAATGAGATCCAGTCGCATCTAAAATTAAACCCAGTTCCACGCAGTGTGAAATCTGCGGAAACAGCGGAGCTGGGGTTCTCTTGTGTCAACTCGAACGTAAACTGGCGCTCGCCAAAGAGCCGCAGCGCCGTCACCACGCAAATCCAGCGGTTCGCCCGGAGGAATCTGCAGCTAAACTTCAGAGGCGGGAAGCTCCCTCCCATCTCCGTCCCCCAGCGGGAGGGAGAGGAACCCGCTCTGCGAGACCACTGCGTCCTCTATCGGTGGGTCTGAGAACCTGCTCCTACCCCTGCGTGACGCACGACTTTCAGCAGACGGACGAAAAGGCTCGACCGACAACAGCTCCGCTGGTAATAAAAATTACTGGCGGTTTCGCTGCGCAGGCCACATAGTCTCGTGCGAGAGCAGCATAAATTCCTGCTTGTGAAGTGCGGTCCCATACACCGTTGCGGGTACGTGCTACTCCGTTAGTATGTAACTCTTTGCTAACCTTCAGAATACGCGCACAGGATTCATGATACATGCACAGATTTCCTGTGGTACGACAAATCTCCCGCTGGCTATGTGTCCGTCATCATAATCATCCACATGTTTACTCCCCCGTGAGTAAACCGGTGGTGTAGCTGAATATAACTTTCTGCTGGGCTAGTTTGTGCGTAATTACTATGGTTTGAAGGGCAAAGAAAAGCACGGACGGCGAACACAGAGGGCACCGGGCAGCGTCTGCCCTGTCTACTCCGTGTTCGCCGCCTGTGTTTTTCATTTATGCACCTTCAGAAGTCCCCGTAGGACATCTTTACCTCGAGGTTTCAGAATAACCCACCGAGGTGTACAAATTCGACGAGTGATTTGGCCGAGCATTCAATTTGAATTAAAAAACAAAAACCATTTTCCCAGGCATATTGCGCACATGCACTTTTTGCTTCGCCATTCCCCGAATTCCCACACTTGATCACTTCAATTGGTCATTCTGGAGCGCTGCGATGAAAATGTCCAAGGGGACGCCTTATACTGTGGGGAGTGTACTATTCATTCCTATTTCGACAGGCATGGTAAAGGCCTCCCTTGAGTCGGTCTTCGGCTTCATCTGGAGCCGCTAAACCCGGAAAGACGACCACACGCCGCAAAGAGACCATCGACGCCACCTCAGAGTTGAGGTTCATAGAACAACGCCATTGTGACCTCGCATCCCCGCCCTCAGCCGGAGGTCGCAATGGCTGGCCTCGGCATCCCTTGCCTCTTTCTTCCACCGCTACAGTACTCTTCTAGTGCGTATGCTGTGTGCAACTGATTCATTTCTTGGCTTATAGCTTCAAAAAGTGGTGTCCAATACACCTACGCGCGTATCTGCCTCTGTCGGCGAGCACGATTCGCGTGGCAATGGAATCCACACCTGTGTGCGAAAGTGCCATACTCACCCTTTTAGATGCGAAGCCTCTCATGCTCGGGGCTGTGTCCCTCCATCCCTCGTTGTCGTTGTCCGCCGTCCGCACTCCACTGCGCATGCGCGTCTCTTCAGCCCCGTTAGCGTTTGGGCTGACGTCAGTGCAGTCCACTATAAAAAGAAAGTTAGGCGGCGCCCGGTTTCGATCCCACGACTCTCTGGCCGCAACGGGAGGTACGCGGTGCTCTTCCTACTGCGCTACAAACCGAGACAGGAGCATGTGCTACGAACGCGCCTTATGTCCTTCACTCATTCAAACTACGTCAAGAAGCTACGGATACAACGAAGGCACGCGAAGCTGAACGTCAACGGAAACGACGAACTGAAAGCTCATGGGAACTTCAGCCGACCCCATGGCTGCTTCGCATACTACTCATGGTTCCCCTACGGGAAGATGGTGTAATTTTTTTCCTTCGAGTTTTCTGCGTTTCTACGACTAAGACCCTTGGCCAAAGCACCCGTTAGGCCTATGTTTAGGCTTAACATTTGGCAGCCCTAACGTTAGGCTTAACGACCTGCCAACCAGCGGCAAACTCGTTGCACGTAAAGCTGCTGGTACGGTTTTACAGCGTTGTTTCTCAAGGCGTAACGATAGGCCTAATATCACGCCACCGCATACATCACCCCAATCCGGCTGTACCGCGGCTGGACTGGACTTCTAAGACATGGCGCTCTATTTTACAGCGGTACTGCGCCATAGTTTTCTGCCGTCACGTTTCAGCTTCTGTCGGGGTTCGCCACGTCGCCAGCAGTTCGGCTTCGTCCTTAGCAACCGTGACGCTGTTGCTAAGACTTCATATTACCTCAGCGAAATCCAGCAAGGTAGGGTAGAAAAAAGTAAAAATTTTTTCGCCTTCACCGTCGTCTCCAAGCTGACGACAGAAAGCCTGGTTTGGCCCATCTACAAACTGAACGTCACATTGTGCTCTCTCCATGGACTGAGGCCGAATACAGTTTACAGCGTTTAGAAAAGGAAGGACACGCAAACAGCCATAATATGTAAGCGTTAATTGGGCTTCCAGAAGTGTTACAGTAGAGAAAGTATCGCTGCATGACCGGCCATCCCGGTTCCATCAAAATTCTGACGCCCAGAACACCGGGGGGTCCTGACCCACCAGTTTATCCGCATGTTCATTGCTTTACCACGGCAGGTTCAAGTCTTCCGTCAGGAGTAAAGCACGGGAGTGGAAGTGTAAAAACAGACGAGGTTCATTGCTGGCACTGGTCCGACCACCATGCAGCACCGTCCGCTACGACGCCACCATGCTACGAGGCCACCACCACGCCGCCACCAGGCGGCGCAAGTTAGCGGTAGGGGTGCGTGACATTGGACAAGCTTGGCTCTGTCCGAGACCAGATGCGGCAGGGCTTGAGGAGGCAGGAGTGCAACTCGGAGGTGCGGAGCAGGTAGTCGAAGAGCAGGAGCAGGGAGCCCACGATAGACAACAACGCCACCCAGATACCTGCCGGGAAAGCAGAGAAATCAAACAAAAAATGTCTTCTTCAAACTTCACCCGAACTTCTACAGCGAAGCCCTTAAGTGCCCGCACATGCGCTGAGTGGCGTACATTCTCAACCTCTCCCCCTTTGGGGTGTCCGGGTCCGCTACGGTGTAATGTATCGCTGCCTCTGTTTTACGGCGAAGCTGTTCGCGCGTGTGTTCGTGGCGCGTGTGCAAAAACTGGGGTCCCGAATTCGATGCGAAATCGTATGATACTACGCAAAAGATTGCGAGTAAAATGTCATTTTGTGCATATTAGTTATCAATAGGCCCTGCTTCCAAGATCTGTGGACCCTTGGGTAGGCAATAAATGTTTCTCAAACGAATAAATGTTTCTTTCTTAGTCCGTGCTACAAGCGCTTGCGGGTCTAGTTTCCTCCGGCTCCTCGGGAAGGCGGTAGCGTCGTCGAGACAAGTTGCCGTTTTCTGTTTTGAACTTCTCTTCTGTCGTCGCAATGGGGAGGCCGCGTGTAGTCCGGACCCTGCTTTTCTGGCCATCCACCTTCACCGAGTTGCAGAGCTTGAGTCCTTTCTCTGCGCTAACACAAGGGCGCCAGAGAAGGGCCTCGCATACGAAACTATCGCTGCAGAAAGTACTTTCCTATGGGTTGTCAGAAGCAGGGCTACAAGGAACACCGAAAAAATTAACATTAACTTTTAGGTTATGTGAACTGAAGCGCAGTGCGTCCCACTATTCGGTTGGCATAGCGAGAGAAGAATAAAATTTTCGACGTTGGAGTAGCGTAACTCAAGTGGAACATTGTCGTCGTATGCGTAAAACTAATGCTGCACCAACTGGAGCTCCGCACAGCAGAACCCAGTTCCTCTTGTCATTGTGTGCTGCCAGGTTGCTTACACGCGGGTATAAATGCTAAGGATAAAGGATCATCGTGTAACGACCGAACGAAACTTCCTGAAACTTAGCAAACATGCGTTTGATGCATAGTGAAATGCCGGCTGCACGAAAAGTAAAAGCGCGGGGATATCAGCAAGTGGTATACGTACATGTTTTCTGCGCAGGGGTGAGGAATTCTTGGTTCGTCGAGCCGGTCTGTTGCAAGGATACGCCTTCAGGCTGCATCTTTCTTCTTCTTCTTCTTCTTCTTCTTTTGGGTAATGACACATACCCACTTAGGGGGATTGGCCATGACATAACATTGGTCTAATTAGTTTAAATTGTGTTCCATAGAATTTCTTTGGGTCCTTTTTTGTTGTAGTTGCTCCTTCACTCATGGGACATACACACGATTGGGATTGGCCGAAAAGCCGTGTGGCTTTTTAGGACTAATGTACCCACCTCGTACACTATAAAATTGGTCTGGAATTGAAGTGAAGAAACGATCACGTGATTACCTATTTCAATTGGAGGGGAATTATAGATTGATGTCATCGATTATAAAAACGAGAAAAAAACAATTTTTAACAGCGGAGGTGGGGTTGCTGACCGTAATGTGTGCGGCGTCATCCAAAAATTTTGGGTCATAGTTACTCTCGTCCTTTACAACGCACCTGAGCACGCACTTTACGAGGAGCGCCCGGCGTCGTCCAGGCTTGCGCGTGGCGCTCGCGTAAAATACCGAGAAAACGCACCTGAGCACGCGCTTTACGAGGAGCGCCCGGCGTCGTCCAGGCTTGCGCGTGGCGCTCGCGTAAAATACCGAGAAAACGCACCTGAGCACGCACTTTACGAGGAGCGCCCGGCGTCGTCCAGGCTTGCGCGTGGCGCTCGCGTAAAATACCGAGAAAACGCACCTGAGCACGCGCTTTACGAGGAGCGCCCGGCGTCGTCCAGGCTTGCGCGTGGCGCTCGCGTAAAATACCGAGAAAACGCACCTGAGCACGCGCTTTACGAGGAGCGCCCGGCGTCGTCCAGGCTTGCGCGTGGCGCTCGCGTAAAATACCGAGAAAACGCACCTGAGCACGCGCTTTACGAGGAGCGCCCGGCGTCGTCCAGGCTTGCGCGTGGCGCTCGCGTAAAATACCGAGAAAACGCACCTGAGCACGCGCTTTACGAGGAGCGCCCGGCGTCGTCCAGGCTTGCGCGTGGCGCTCGCGTAAAATACCGAGAAAACGCACCTGAGCACGCGCTTTACGAGGAGCGCCCGGCGTCGTCCAGGCTTGCGCGTGGCGCTCGCGTAAAATACCGAGAAAACGCACCTGAGCACGCGCTTTACGAGGAGCGCCCGGCGTCGTCCAGGCTTGCGCGTGGCGCTCGCGTAAAATACCGAGAAAACGCACCTGAGCACGCGCTTTACGAGGAGCGCCCGGCGTCGTCCAGGCTTGCACGTGGCGCTCGCGTAAAATACCGAGAAAACGCACCTGAGCACGCGCTTTACGAGGAGCGCCCGGCGTCGTCCAGGCTTGCGCGTGGCGCTCGCGTAAAATACCGAGAAAACGCACCTGAGCACGCGCTTTACGAGGAGCGCCCGGCGTCGTCCAGGCTTGCGCGTGGCGCTCGCGTAAAATACCGAGAAAACACGTGCGCCCGCGCCTCAAGAAGGGAGCACAAGACAGCTCGCACTACAGGCGCCCAGTTTGCGAAGCCCTTTGCCGCCTGTTACAGCGCGTGCTGACGTACTCCACTTTGGCAGAAATGTGAAAGCCGGTGGGAAAAACGATCCAGGCCCGCCAGTAATGCATGAGGAAAGCGACTATATAGATGGATATGACGATGACCACCACTGCCACAGGGAAAAGCGACGACGGAACATGTAAAAACAATTTTGAGCCTAATGCAATGCGTGGTTGTGTCTCCTTCAGTGCTTACATAGAAAGACATCCTCCAGCTTCGCTGTGGTTCAAGCCTTGCGCGACTTAGCGCAAGCTTCACCAATTTTTTTTTTTGTACGGGTAAAATATACTCATTATCTGTATTCGCAACTCCAATTTCCGCGACGCGGTCTGGTAACACTAGTCAAAACAACCAAAATGGCGTCGCGAAACAGGTCTACTGTCGAAGTTTCCCCTGGATTCCTAGACTGCACGTTGATTCGCGTTTTTTTGACGAGAGAGAGCGGATTATTTCAGCAGATGACCTTATCTTGATCGGGGTGAAAGATCGGAGCGATGAAAACGCCGAAATCGTCGCTGTGTGCGTGCAAACGACGGGGGGGACCGAGGAGCCGCATCGCATTTTGCTCAAAATGAGCTGCCTCTCTAGCGAGCCAAAAATCGTGAACGGACAATGCCCGTGTGGACTAGGGCTGTCGGAGAAGTGCAAGCACATTGATACAGGTAAGTCGTGCAGTTTTAACTACCGCTGTTGGGGCTGTGATAAAGCTTCGCCGAAGCCTAATGAATGACGATGTGGTGGCAGCGCAAACTGCAGAAAAATTGTGAATCGGAAAGGACAGGGCAATAAGAACCCTTTCGGTTTATTGTTTGTCGCCTTTACGCTCGTATAAGCGCGCCTAGCGTGCAACTGGCCAGACTCTAGACGAAAGCGCGTTTGGAAAATATGCGCGACGCCTGTCTCCTTAAATCTCGGCAGGTTTTCAGACGCTGCATTGTGTATACTGTCGAACTGAATCAGTTATTTGGTGGGCCAGGTAGCTCTCGCCGAGGCTGTATTTCGGATGGTGGCGAAAAACGGAAACATCTTATATTCGAGAGAGAGAGAGAGAGAGAGAGAGAGAGAGAGAGAGAGAGAGAGAGAGAGAGAGAGAGAGAGAGAGAGAGAGAGAGAGAGAGAGAGAGAGAGAGAGAGAGAGAGAGAGAGAGAGATGATCTTATTAAAAGAAGGTGCCTCTAGTCCGGGGCTACGGGTATGGAGCTGAGGGCCAGCTCTGCTCGTTCCGTCAGCTGTCGCGAGGTATGGGCGTTCAGTTAGCCAATTTCTGTAGTATCGACAGGAAGGAGTGTCGGTGCTTCATCACCAGCGGCTAACTGGAGGACAATCGGCGTAGAACTTAAACAGCCTTCTATATCACATTCATTAGTAATGACTTTAGTAAGTTTGATACATGATGTGTCCCTGTGTATAGTCCCCCAATGCTGCCCCGATGTCTTCTGTTTTGTTTTGCTCACTGTTGCGACACATGCCCTCGGTTTGTTCGATATCACCATTGTCATCGATGTGACGTTCTGGTCACTTTGAACGATGTGAAATGAATATGTTGTCAATTTATAACTGTGTTGCCTAATATGTAAAAAGAATGAGTCCGTTTTATTCACGTGTTTTATATAAGTAAATAGGACTTTCATTACTTCGAGTTTCATAATTCAGCCACACATCAGAATCGCGGTACGCATTTACACATTGCTATAAAAAAATAAATAGTTTGTATGCTTAACCATAGGTTATCGGGCAATCTTACCACCACCTGGCAGGTAAGGCATATTCTGACCTATGCACATTGCACAAGTAATCATCCTGCGAGACTTAACGACTGCGAAAGTTGAGCAACCCCTTTGCTTGGGATGGCTGACACTAAGCTGTTACACTGACTACTTCTTACTGATGTTTGGTTGTAGTCTGATGCTGTAGCAGCGTTTAAGAATTGGTGCCTTCGCTGAGGAAGTTATGCGTACTTCAATGCCGAAAATTAAGTGAACTATTTCCAGCAAATAATAGAAATTTGGGTTAAATTGGTTTACCCGACCAGAACTTGTACTCCTAGAACTGTTAACAGGACTCGAGTGGAGCTAATCAGGAATATGTATTTTCTGTAAAAGGAACGCCCACTAATGTACAACTTATTAATCCGCGTGTCGATTGTTTTTCAGGGATGGACCTCACGGACGTGGACTGTTCATGGGCAACTGGCTGTATTCTCTGATAGGCTGTAACCAAACGCTCTGGCAACTACAGTGAGGGTAATCCGGTGGAGGAATTAACATGCGAACCATCTATAGGTGTGAACGAATTTGCTTCCAAGTGCTCCTGATTTAACATGAACAGCCTTGTCAATTTTAACACGAGCTTGAGAAGCGAGTTCTGCGAGCGAAGTAGCAGTGCCTTGCTCTTCAGGGGTGAAAGTGGGCTCCTGTATAAATTCTGAAACAAAAAAAGAAAACAACAAATGAAAGAAACAAACAAAAAACAAAAAGCAAACAAACTTCTCAGGTTTCACCTGAGAAGTAATGGGTTTTCATCAACTAATTAGCACTAACAAGCTTTGCACTTTAATGCGACCTGATAAGTAATGGGTTTTCATCAACTAATTAGCACTAACAAGCTTTGCACTTTACTGCGACCATGACGATGACTTACAGCTTTCTTTAATCGAAAGGATTGGGAGTCCACATTTTCTCACAGTTTCGGTAGATGGGGACATTGCGGCCATCACGATGGAGTAATTGCTTTATGGAGTGGATTTCCAATGATCTGCGTACTGCACCGTAATATGATGCGGCAAGGGCTATGTGACATATTTGAGCGAGCAACCAAATATGAGCAGCCAGCACAGTGACTCGACATACCGTAATGAGAAAACCGGAAGATTAGAGCCCCTTATTACGCCTAAAGAAACTCTGCAGGGCTTTTCATGTGTAGCTGCGCAATGTTGTAGCAATTAGCTTTGTTGGATGGATGATGAAGTTGGACTATTTGAGCTTGTCAGAACCCTCAGTACCATTTAAAGAAACAGCAAATACAATTCGCCCATTTTTTTTCAAAAGTTTTTGTGGCGCAATGGTGTAAACATTAGCTTCGTAATGTGAGGAACCCAGTTTAGATCTTGACCAGGAAAAGCGGTTTTCTTTCCGAAGCCTCTGTGTGGGTGCGTGACGCCGTGACCCCACATGAACTACGGTGACAAGCCGGGTCCCTAAAGTGCTCCGCACTTAGGAGGACAGCACATAAAAGACCTCTCTGGCAACCTTTTTTGTGCAAAGGATCATCTAGTGATATATACAAAGCATAATGATGAAACGGCTGGCAATGTCAAACTGTGCATAAGTGCCTGTCTCGTCATTTTAGTGACAACCGTCGGTAGCTTATTACGAGAGAGCCTTTTGTTCTCGTCTTGTTTGTGGGTATCACGATATGTCTGTTGCCAGTATTATTATATTACGGGTCACGCTTGACCGAGCAGATTAAAAAATTAAAGCAGTTCCGCTCCACGTGACAGCTGTCGGAAGTGCAGAGTAGTGATTCGCCAGGCAGGCTTCGGTGCCGTTATCCGCTCATTGCTACTACCACCCACGCTCTTCCCTTCACTGCCTCACTCCTCTGTTGATGAGTTGAACCGAGGTTTGTCGAACGCATTTCAAATTTCCCACCTTCGAAGTGCTACCCCGCCCGCTTCCTGGATCAGCACGAGCGGGAGTTCTGTTCTTTTAAGTGCAGAGCACTTTATGGGCTCACCTTGCGTCGTAGCTCGCTAACGGTCGATGCGACTGCCGGAATCAGGCGGCGCAGCGAGATAACGGACCCATGCAGAGCCTTCTGTACCGGGGTCAGGGAGGCTTCGAAAACCACGCGGTTAAAATAGGCATAACCGTTCGAACCTCGTGAACCGCTGGCGCTTGCCATACATCTCCCCGTTGTTTAGGGCAAAGAAAACTGAAGGCACATTTCTGGCAAAATTTCTGTATAAATCCGGCAGCCCCGCGTTCATATAGTTAGGAACGATCGTTGGGTGGGTTTTTATGATAGCAAGCGAAAAAAAAAAAAAAAAAAACGGCTGCGCAAGAAAAAAAAATGCCGTGTTCAAAATGACGCAAAAAGGCTCCAGCCACGCAAGAAAAAAATTACGTGTTCGAAATGACACAAAAAAGCTCCAGCATACGAAATTAAAGCAAGCACAAAAAGACCACAACTCCCGCTGGCGCAGTTTCAGGCCGGGGGCGCGCGAGCACTGCGAAGGCGGGAAATTTGAAACGGATTGGGTGGAAGCAGTGAGCGGATAGCGGCGTTGCAGCCCATTATGGCGAATCACTGCTATGCACTTCCGACAGCTTTCACACTGAGTGGAACGGCTTTAATCTTCCTCGCTTACTATCGCAAAAACCAACCCAATGAGCATTCATAAATAAATGAACGCGGGGGCTGCCGGTTAATTAGGTTTTGCTTCAAATGTACCTGCAGTTTTCTTTGCGCTAAATAATAGAAGATGTATGACAAGCGACAGCGGTTCAGGAATTTCGAACGGCTAGGACTATACAAACCGCTTGCTTTTCGAGGGTTCTGCGTTATGCCGTTACGCCGTGGGGCTCTGTTGGGGTCCGTTATGTCGCTACTTCTCCTGATTGCCGTGGTGGCTAGACATAGTGACAGCGAACGAGCTACGACGACAAGGCGGGACGTTAAAGTGTTCTGCTCTTAAAAAACAAAGCGCTCTTGGCAGTTCGAAAATTTAGGGTTTCGAATACAGGTCCCTCTGCTTCTCAGAAGGAAATGTGACTGCTCGCCCGCAAGCTTTTGCTAATAACCTTTTAAAGTTGCGATTTTTTTTGTATGTGTGGCCAGTTTTAGGGCATGGGTGGCTGAATAAAAATTCGTTGTGTCTGGCAAATTTCACTGCAAATAGAAACAGCAATGCAAAAATACACGCTGCTGCTGCTTCAAACCCATACTGACACACGCGTTGCATATCCCCACAGACAACAAAAGAATGCTAGTGCGTCTTAACTGCCATGTGCCCAGAACAATACCTAAATATTTCGACGTGACACATTTCCGTGCCCTGTATCCTTTTTCTTATTTAGGGTGTGCTGAAGAAGATTTTGTCCCCGGAGAAACATAATCCCACAGCAGTATGTCAACAGATGTTATCGTTCGTCTTATTTCACCGTGGTGTAATTGCTAAATTTGTTTCCCTTGTTGACTGTGCACTCTAAATTTTTGCCAGAATTAAGTAAATGTCGGCTCTAAGCTACCGAAGACTACCACAGTGAAAAGCGACGACTGAACATGTAAATAAACAATCCCAAACCTGATGCAATGGGTGTTGGTGCGTGGTGTTTTCTTCCACGCTTACATAGCGCGCGGCTGCAAGTCAGAAAAGGAAATCTGCTCTTCATGGTATGACATTTGAAGCAAGCGCTTGTCATCAGTAAGATGAGGCGATAAACGAGATGAAGGGTGCTACTGTAGAGGCTGAAAGAGGACAGGCGAGCTTTGACACTCTAAGCAGTACTTCGAGCGTGCATTTCAGCGAAAGGGGCGACGGAGCGGACAATTTTACCCCCAGAACCGGCGGCGGTACAGGCGAACATTCCTGTTATGGATGGCCAATTAGCTTTCGAAAGTGAAAAGGAATTCGGTGCGCGAAAGTAAAAAAAAGTTGGCTCCAATGCACGCTGCGAAGGTTGTTGGAAAGCAAAGCTGTAAACTACACCCACAACAATGTCCCGTGCGACGTCACTTGATTTCCCACACATGGCTCTACAAAGAGTCAGACCACAGATTCTGCCAGCCGTTACCTGAGATTCGCGGAGGCGGCGTCGGCCACGGCCAGCTAAAGCGGCGGACGCCGCCGCTCTAGCCCGACCGTGAGTCGGCGGAAAGAGAACGGAGAGGAGCGTCTTTCGAAGGGTGAGACAGCGGAACCTAGCCATCCTGTTGTGCTAGCTCGGGGCTACGCTGCCCCGTGACACAAGTGCAAACACACACAAAAAAATCGGCATGTGAGCTTAGTGATTCCCATTTATACCGATTTAAACTAGTTAGTTTACCAAGTTTGAGAATTGCGAGAAAGCTGAGGGAACTTTTACAATTCCTGTTTATCGGAACCAGTTGCTCCTTTCGACTTTTGTAATATATGTTAAAACACAACCGAGTGGGTATTCACCAATTTAGAAAACGGAGTCCCATTCGTGGCAAGCAATATGCGCAAAAGGTAGCATTTCTCTAGCGTCCATACGTCTGCATGTGGTCTCTAAATTTTGTTTTCCCGCCCTGCAAACCAATCATTAACGCATGTTTGCTGTACGACCACTTAATTCCGTCAGGTCCGGGTTACCCAGGAGGTGCTGTCGAACAAGTTAATCAAGCCGTGCGAAGGAAACTCGCAATGGACGCGAAGCTGCTCCAAAACAGGCCCAAAACAGCCGTCGCTAAAGCAGATGACAAAGCCGACGGAGGGGTACCGCCGACGCGCGTGCTGGGGTGAGCAGGCTCCGGCGCGCGGGGAACGCTGGGTAATAGCGCTAAAGGGACCTTAAATAGCGCCCATTGGCCGCGCCATCTACGCAGTGCTCCGTGAGGAAAAAGTGCCCTCCCCCTCCCCAGCCGCGTTGGGAGTTTCTTGTGGCGCACGCCACGACGAAAGCGTTGGCTGGTGGAGGTAGAGAGCTAAGCTTTAAAAATAAAATGAAAATTCACTTCAGCCCCCCCCCCCCTCTGAAAATAAAATCATGCACTCCAGCCGCAGCACGCGGCCTACCGGACTAGGATGGCCACCCACAGCTCCTAACTCTTTTTCTCCCCTACCCGGCTTCTGTTCTTTCAATAAACGTTTTCTCTCTCCCCCACTCTCTCTCTCCCTCCTTTGAAAGACGACGATGGTTGAACGCGAAGCTTTCTCGTGATGGACTCTTTGGTTGGCCAATCCCACACTGCGAGTATGTGCCACTCTGGAGGTACGCATCACTTTTATAGAATACCCACGGTAACCCTCGGGTGGGCCCTCCGTTGGCCTAACGTTAGGGTTTGGGGTGCACAGCGCGAATCGGCACCTGCTCCTTGGCGTTCGCTTCCACCATGTCGAAATGGAGCAGTCGGGTAGGCGCCGGCTTCATGACGCGAGGGATCCATGTTCTCTTCCGCCCACGGGAAGCGTTATTTGCTTTCACTTCGCCCACGATCACTCATCATCATCGTCAGAGAAAGTTCTGCAGGGCGTATTGGCGTACAACGGCATCAGTGAGGACCATAAATCGATTTAATAGCTCCGGCGTCACTGTCCGGGTGTGTCCAACGCGTGGATGCTGAGGTGGAGGTTTTCTGGAGTGCAGCGGCCGTTTCGCTACTGCAGACGCCGGTACCGGACTCGGGTCTTTCCGCCAAATTGGTCGTTCAAAGCTATCGCATTATTTTTTAAGTAGGAAACACGGCTTGCGAATGATGAATCTACAACAGATCGTGTAACCTTTTCCTTTTTCTTTTTTTCTCTTGGTCTGATTAGACACATTTCTCTTCGTTAGGAAATTAACGGTGGTTTTGCGTATTTCAGGTAAGTCTTGATGCGGGGAGGAGTCTATCAGGGACACATTTCTCTTCGTTACGAAATTAACGGTGGTTTTGCGTATTTCCGGAAAGTCTTGATGCGGGACGGAGTCTATCAGGACGTTTAATTACGCCCTGAACTTCGCAGAAGGTTCCGACTGTGCACGTATCGGGAAAGTAAATCTCGGCTCTTGGTTCCCACATTTTCCATAAACAGAGCAAGTCTACCCTGCATGTTCTTCAAAACTAAGATAAGTAATATTATGAAAATTTAAACCACTCAAACCATAGTTCAAACGGTATAATTCTGCACCATGAATGCGCAAAAACTGCACGACTGAGATTGGGAGAATCCTGCTCATAATCATGATGATTGTCGTCCTTGCCGTCATCGCTATCATCACCGCCTTCATCGCACTTGCGGTGAACCGACATGACGTAGAAGATGTCCGACGAAGCAAGATCTACGTACACTGAGCAGCTCACCTTCTGGGAGAAAACATGTAAGTAATACTGGAGCTGCGAGCAGGTAGGGGTGGAGGAGCGGAGCAGTGGCGGGCTATTGAGGGAATTGAGTTCGCCAAAACAAGAAAAAATGCAGAACCGCAATCACTCTGAGAGCTAAGACGCCACCGCATCATTAAAAATGAACGCCCGCAAATTTTGTTACGTAGGGGAATTTATGCTGATATCTAATCGTCATTACATTCACAAAGAAGTCTCCCATCAATTTAATGCTAGTTTGAGCGGTTCAAGGTGTGTGCGGTTCCATGGGCAGTACGATGACAGGTGTTAAGACGAGAGCCCCCGGGTCGTCTAAACATGGCGCCTACCCCTCGTAACCCGATAGTAACTACCTCTGAGAAAAAACAGGTGCCACAGATCAGAAGGAAATGCGCTGAGAGTGTTTGTGCCATTTACAAGCAGCATTAGAAGAAATTTTTAAAATTTAGGATGTTGTTGAGACCTAAGGGGGCGGCCTGAACCCGAAAATAAACCCTTAGATGTTGTACGGTGTTTGAGTTCCACGCTATGGCGGCATGGATATGGCACAAGGTGCAGGGAATACGGACTTAGGTACGCAACACGCTACGGGTGGCAGTGAAAGCTTGAGGAAAAGCATTAAAAAAGGAAGGCTTTCTGTAAGTACGCTCAGCTTACAAATATAGACGCAAAAATCACCGTTATATTTTGCTTTTCATTGCAAAGATGAGCTTATCAAGATGCTTGCGAATGTCTCGGCGAAGAAAATTTTTGTTCTGACACCGCGTCACCCAGCTCAAATTAGAGCAGAAGTGTCCACCTGTCCTGCGAAAAAATGCGGCGGTGGTGGAAGTCTGCCTCAGCGCTTCTTTATCTTTTTCTTTGGCAAGTGTCACCAAAACGTTGAGACGTGGTTCGAATAATTGTACAGTAGTGAGGTGAACACTCGGGCACGAAACGCAGTATTTCCTGGCACCAAATGACCAAGTAACAGGGCCGGATTTCGGCATTCTTGGCGGCTTGGGTGAAATTTCTGGGGTCTCTGGACGCTCACGAAAATAGACTTTGAGGAAACCCTATGGGAAGGTTTTTGTATTGTTTAAGCATTCTGGACGCGTCCGTCACACATACGCTCACAAAAATAAATTTCGAGGAAACCCTATGGGAAGTTTTTTGTATTGTGTAAGCATTCTGGACGCGTCCTTCAACATACGCCGAGTCCACCTAGGCTTCACTAGGTCATTATTTCTGTCGTGAGACGTTACATTATACTTTTTCTTTATCTTGTTTCTGTTCTGTTTCCATCTTGACTCTCATCAACTCCTTCTATAACCAAAGCAGCGCGTTTGTCATTACGAGTAGGCTTCACTGAAGTATAAAAAGTCAATGCCGGGAATCAAAAGCAAACTTTCCGACAACACAGTTACTGTAAACTTGGCTTGACAGCTATACATAAAGTCATTTTGAAGTTGCCTTCACAACTGTGCACAAGTGCAGTGCCAGGAAGAAATTTTAAGTTCTGAACAAAAGAAGTCATCAATAAATATGAACGCCCTAAGACCTTTATTAACAAGCCTTACGTTGTGGACGGACACGGAGCCTTCCAGGGGAAGTAGCCCAAGTATGTTTACGTAAGTACCATGGTGATTACGCGGAGCGATGTGCTTTAAAAACTAACAAGCGGGCAACCGGAGGGGATACGCTTTACACTTGCGCCTTTTGTTGACGTGCCGCCGTAGGAGTATTTGGTGATCATTGTAGAGGCGATATTAATGCGATTGGTATTGTCAAAAATATATTGAAGTGACATGATTTATCAAAGTGACGCTGAAGTTGTACATCGAAAAGATATGACATAATTGTTATTAGAGAATCTATTCCAATTAAAGAATTCATTACATTCCGTTTGGATTCTCTAATAACGTTATTAGGGAATCAGTGGTAGTGGTGGGCTTTATTTTCTGCGATTGCAAGGATGGCGTGCAAGCCGGCACGGGCTTTATAACACGAGAGCTGAGGCCTCCACAGGTGCTCCGGAATCGTACAAGTACCAATATCAGTCGTCAATGCGCCTTGTTCTTTGCCAGAGTGAGCTTGAAGGTTTTGGCTCCTAACTCCGTCTCGGTGAATGCAATGAAGATGTGCGCGCACTGGCTCACCGTTTGTGGAAAATTGAATTACACGTTGCCCTAAACATGTCTGTAGCGATTCCCCGATTAATGGGCGCCAAGTTCAAGCACACAACTTCCGAGCGGCGAGGAACGTAAAGACACCAACAGAGGCCACTCAGGGCTCCTGTAGAATGTCAGTGGTCACCATAAGAAGTTTTAGTGACTTCGCTGTCGTGACTCTGAGAGTTTTTTTTTATTAGTCCTTAGGTATTTCATGTGTTTTCAACTGTTAAACATGACAACCTATACAACGAAAGTAAGTGATGAAATTGGGCGCCAGTCACACACACGCACGCACAGGCACGAATAACGCGCCCACCTCGTAAAGGTTGTGCCGCCAGAAAATGGGGGCGCAAGACACCCCGACCGAACTCTTTGATGGCGAAGGATGGGACAAGTGTACGATGATGATGATAGTGGTGCGGTATGTGTCAGGAGCCATATCGTCTTCGTCTTCAATTCGCAACATATCCCGGCCACAGAAAAGGTGAGGAAAAGCATTAACACCCGACAATAGGCTCATCGCGAAAACATAGCCCCGTTGTCCTAGATATGCACACGGCCAACAGAGACAGAGCTTCCGTTCTAAGTGGCCGATTGACGTAATAAACGCTGCAGTAAGAGTAGCACGACTCAGTGGTTCTGCGGACGCCGTCTTTGGCCTGAAAAACACACCACGCACAACAAAAAAAACGGGCCTTGGGAGCCATCGAAAGGATCATGAGTGTATTGGCCTGCTTTCATTGTTGGTGCATTGTTGGTGCAGGCATAAGCGTGGCTCTGTCCGCCATCGTGGGATCCCTGATGCTGCTCATCGACTATCTGCTGCGCTCCAGCAACGTGCAGTCCGCCATGGGCCTCAAGGTGATGAAGGCCTGGACCTCCGGGCTGACGGCGCACCTCGCGCACAACGCCACTCACTCGCCGATGGAGTGAGCGCGAGCAGGGCGTCGTCATACGGCGCATTAGCAGCGCCTGCGCGCTGCGACGATCCGCCTAGTCCCAGCACGGCGGAGCTGGAAGACTTGCGTTGGTACACCTCGCTCTCCATGCCCGACTGAGCACGGTGCGTGATGGGAGAACTGCGCTGAGGCCGTACCGACAGCCGGATTGAAGATTACTCCGCTGCACGCTTTATTCGAGGAGCAGTCGTGCCCATTGAGTTCACTGTAGATCGAGGACAAATGCGAAGCCACAAAAGATCAGCGCATATTCGTGACCCACGGCGTGAGCTATTAGTTCCCCTTAGAAGTATTACACGCCATAAAAAGTGACGTTATGCAACTTACGAACTGAAATAAATAAATGTGGACAGAAGCGAAATCTCGCACTGTTGTTTGCGTTTCTCTTTACCCGTCGTAAGTTAACTGTAAACTCTATCACGGTATTACAGGTTGTGAGTTTGTACTTATTTAACATTTGCCAGTGCCAAGACGGACTTGGCTGTGGTTCAACGCATCCTTTACGAGTGATAAAGAAGCCGAAATCGTGCTTGCGTCTGACAAGTTTTTTTATCCCGGCTCAGTGAGGGGCCTAAACGAGAACGAGGCACGAGAATGCGCCCACTTCGCTTGTGTCGGCACAGATACCGAAGTCATGTATTCAGAATGCCTCGAACTGCGGCCCATGTTAAACGGAACAAAGTTTTGAGAAATTAGCGAGCGCAGTACCCCTCACCAACACAAAGTAAAATACAGGTTAGATTTATCACGACCAACCTGAAGAAAAATTTCGTCACCGGCTTGCAAAAAGCTGGAAGTGCATCAACACAACCTATGATTCTAAAATTACCAAGTACTATACGCAATTATTTTTGTTTCCTAGCTAGCTTCTGCGAAAATCCAGTGAAATAAGTACACAAAACGCATATTCAAAGAAGTATTTTTTTTTCTGCGCTAACTTCACTTATTACTATTCTCAGCGCTATGCGCCAAGTATGATATATGACCGCAATGGATTTTATGCTTTGACCTGCTTTCGGCGGGCTTTATAATGTGTGAGCATCCTACCTCGATCTCCTGTGTGTGCTTTTAGTGAGACTGGTATACAGGCCACAGGAGATCGCGTGGATTCTTTGATTTGCGCTTACACGATGACCCAGAGTCGCGCAATGTCGGTTAGAAAACAACGAATGGACGCCTCGGCCGCCTCCACCAGTATGAGGTGCAGCGCTGAAAACGTTCCACACAACCGTTTTTCACCCCGTCACGTCACCGTCACGCCACCGTCTTCCGTCATGGGCGACGGTTTCTCGAGCGATTTCTCGCCGAAGACGGTGCGACGGTGACGGGAAGCCGAGCTCTACGTTTCCGTTCTGTACCACGTCCCGTGCTAAACCAGCCAATCAGAAAACAAAATTTTACGGCTAAATTTAGCGAAAAGTGAGCACACGTAAGAATCTAAGCCATTTTCTTTACTTTTAAGATTATACCACACTCCATTCTAGGCTAAACTGATCACCAGGCAGACGACCCTGTACACTGACGGAGAGCTACTGTACCATAGCTACTGCGTTAACGTCTCCGTCGCGGTTTCTTGACGTGACGGTGCCATGACGGAGTAGGTGACGGCTGTGTGAATGAGGGCTAAAACGTTTCACACAGCGGGAGCACGGATCCAGATCCGCTCTTAGGACGTTGCGGTGGCCGGAGCCGCCAGCAATGGTCTCGCGAATGCTCTTTGGTGTATACAGTGTAATAATGTGCACCGGCAAGCACGCGCAACTAATGAAAAGTAAGCTACCTCTATCCCCAAAAAGAAAGGTCGCCCATTTCGCGAAGCCCGTTGCCTTGGGTTCTAACGCGTATTAATTCGGTCCACTTTGGGAGAGATGTAAAAGCCTGCGGACAAAACGATCCCGACCAGCCAGTCATGGAGAACTTTCAGCGGCAAGTTCGGATATCTATGTGAGGTGCAACAGCCGGGTCTCCGATGAAGGGTGGTGGGGTGCCGACTCGGGTGTTTCTCCAGCCTTGCACTACTAGTGCAAAATGCGATATTTTTTTTTACGTTTATCTCCAGCTTGTTTTTCAACAACCATTTGGACAAAAGCTTTAGGTATTTATTAACCTCCGATACCAGTTGAGTTATATCAAAGAAAGAAAAGAAATCATTTGTATCATATCTGCGTACATAGCAAGTTCGGGTGATACTGGTATACATATATCATTTACGCAAATAAGAAATAACAAAGGACATAATTTCGATCTTTGTGGTACACCTCGTTGAATGCTCTATACTGGGACGAGACTGTCCCCAGAAGCACATACTGTTTTTTTTTAATGAATAAGTAACTTCGGAGAAGACTATTTGCAATGCCTTGTATTCCTTAATTTCCTAGGTTCGTTAGTAAAATTGCATGGTCAATGAAATCGAAGGATATATCTTAACTCGCTAAACAACCCAATCGTATATTTTTGTTCTCCTATGTCTTTGATTGTTTTGTCCGCACCTATTCCGTACATTTGTTTTTCCGAAGCCCGTACTGACTCTCCACGATGACGTTGTGCTTGTGTAAGAAAATTGACGGCCTGTGAAATATTCTCCCCTAGGAGATTTTATAAGACGCAGGATAGATATTGGCCGATAGTTTCACATTTCGTCTTCTGCTACATTTTTGTAAATGGGTGTGACACGTGCAAACTTAAGTTGGTCAAGGAAGATTCAAGTAGAAATGAAGAGGTTGATAATGTGGACCAGCGCTTCATGAATTTCATTTATTACGCGCTTAATTGGCCCTGGTTTAATACCATCATGCCCTGCAGCGGAATAATTCTTCAGTTCACTTATCAGAGCACGTACCTTTGCTGCATTGGTAGGCCGAAGAAAACTTATGCTTGCCACTTCCGCATCGTGTGTGGTGACCGGCCAGCTTTCACTATCGCATTGAGCTCCCTTCGCGCCCACAGGCTCAAAGTGTTCATTGATGAGCGTCAGATTCTTTTTATCAAAATTCATATCCTGCAATCGCTTCGTCTGCGGTTTGATTGCTAATTCGTTAACGGCCTTCCAGATCGGCCTTCCAGCCCGCACCGCGCTGATCTCACAGAGTGGCCAACAGCCACCATTACTGGCAGCGCAAAACTGGAAAGAACATTAAGTAGCGCTGAATTGTACTTGAATGCTTTCGCATTCACAATTCATACAGTGTGCTTCGGTGTCCTCGGAGAGAGAGAGAGAAAGAGAAAACGTTTATTGAAGCAACCGGGACGGCGTAGGGGAAAAAATAGTTAGGAGCTGTGGGTGGGCACCCTAGTCCGGTAGGCCGGGTGCCGCGGCCGCCATCCTCGCCCGATAGATCTGGGCCTTCTAGTCTTCGACCTGGCAGCTCTGCAACGCCCACTACCACTGCTCAGAGTTTTTTTTTATTTCCTGGCATCGAATCGCACAAAAAGAAAAAAAATGTTATGGAACTTCTGATGTGCATCCTTGTTCATTAGCGAAGCAGGAAGCGGGATATCGCAATCAGCGGAAGCCGCTAAGATCAACAGGGCGCAGGGACAGTGAAGCGTGGCATTATTGGCTTCCGCCGTCGTTCACCGCGCTACACGGACCGAGAAATGCCAGAGCGTACAGGCGCCGCTCTTGCCTCATTCCGCCAGAGGACAACGTCAGTATAAGGTCACCAGCCGCCAAACAATACTCACTGCCTGGCATTGTAGTGTGAACTCGTTTCGGAGCGCCCAAGTTCGCCAGCGTCCATACGATCCCGTGCGTCCAGTGTGTGTGTGCTTTTAGGAAGACTGCTAGCCAGATTGCAGGTGCCGTCTGACAACACCGCAGTTCGAATAATTGAGTTTTACCCTGCTGTTTTTTGGTCAGTGGCCATACGAATTTGCCCCTTAACTGTGTACAGTGTGTGAAGCACTGCTAGCCATATTAACAACACCACAGTAAGAGCAGTTCAGTTGTATTTGGGGTCGTGATTGTGACCTTGTTCAACGGCTGGTTCGAACATCTCCAGAAGGGGTTTCTTTTCCTTCAAGGGTTTCGAAGTGGTGCATCATAACCCGGCCCATGCATCCACGTCGGGAAAGGTCATCGACAGAGACGTGGCGTCCCCGATGACCGTACCACGGTGTAGACAGCGTGAAGGGATCTGGTGTTCATACCAAGCCAGACGTTCGAGGGTAGCCAGCACTGCGTGTTGTCATAGCTGGAGAAGAGCGAGTTGCCATTGTGGGCCGAATTCAGGAATTTGACGCTGTTTGCTTTGAAGGAAGGCCAGAAGAATCAGGACGAGTGGACACCAGAACTGTTCCCAGAAGATACGGTGCCCGCAACTCTCGATGAACGGAGGTGACGGCGTGGACACGGCGACCCTGCTTCCCACCAATCACTCTTACGTGTCTGTCTGGGCGAAGAGATGCGCAGAAGAGGAAAAATCTCCTGCAATTCAGTACGAAAGGAGTTTCTTGAGCGTCTCCGAGGAGAAAAATGGCAAAGGAAAGATGAAGAAAACAAACAATCGTTTCGTGAATGCGGTCACCAGGGTGGAAAGGTCCATTGGTAGTGAACTGAGAAAAGGTAAGTGGCTTTACTTCTGATCCCTTGATGCCCTTTGTATGAAAATGCGTTAAACGCAATGAATATATAACTTTAAGTCGGGAATGTAAAAGGCACAAACCCTCTATTTATTGAAAAAAAGAAACCCCAATTTGGTTTCTTTCCTTTCGCAGACTTTGCAGGCACTCCAATAAACTACAAAAAATGACTGTTCATGAAGTAACGTTTGTTTGCCTCCACCTCACATCCCCGCACTCCGCACGGATGAAGCATGCTTTAATTCGTCATTTCAGAATCAGAAAATTCAGAAAAAGGGTTTATTTTTTTTAATTGATAATGTATACATGTGTGACAATACAGAAGGAGGTCCCAGAGCCAAGGGCTGAAAGGGAACCTCTTGTGAGTAAGCCCATAGTCACTGGTACATGAAATATTAGCAGTAGATCAAAGAAATCAACACAATTAACACATAGTCAAAGGTAACAGGAGACAGGCAGTTGCATATTGACAATATAAATCGCCAATATGGTTACGACTGTAGAAAAAAATTCAAGAAGACCTCTTCTAAATACATGCAACGACGAAGAAAGTTTAACGTTCGTTGGCAGGGAATTCCAAAACACGAGAGCGGCAAAGTGGGCAGCTTGTTTTCCATACTTGGAGTGTGCAATAGGTAATAGCAATTTATGATTAGTGGCAAATC
This sequence comes from Haemaphysalis longicornis, assembly GCF_048455015.1. Lineage (NCBI taxonomy): Eukaryota > Metazoa > Arthropoda > Arachnida > Ixodida > Ixodidae > Haemaphysalis > Haemaphysalis longicornis. The sequence continues at coordinate 107,920,538 of NW_027526361.1, forward strand.
TAGTGGAATTTAAGTTAACAAGACTTGACCAAGTGAAAACATTTAGTGGTACCATGTTATGTAATTACTTAAACAACAGGATTGTCAGGTTATATAAGAATAATTCATTGATAGATAATATACTCAACTGCCGAAGCAGTGAAGAAGCATGGGTGCAAAATGAACTAAACGTTAATATGCGAATGGCCTGATTTTGGAGATGTTGCAATGGCATCAAATGTGTGGGGTACGTGTTACCCCATGAAGATAAGCAATACGTAAAATGGCTATGAATGAAAGCATAGTAAAGGGAAAGTGAAGTTGATACACTAAAGAAATGGCGTCCTTCCAGTAATATCCTGATGCATTGAGCACCTTTTGTCCTTAACTATGAAATGTGCTGAGTGTATTCTAAATGGCTGTCAGAAACAACTCCAAGAAACAGGCATTGGTTGACTACTTGAATGGTATGATTGTTAATACTTATTATTGGTTCGTGTGTAAGGTGACGCTGACTGGAATGGAAGATCATGAACATTGTTTTAGATGCGTTGATATGCAAAGAGTTTTGGCGACACCATAGCAAAATGTTGTTAATGTCAGAGGTAAGTTTTTCTGTCAGGGAATGAAGGCATTTGTCAGTAGCTAATATTGTATTATCGTCGGCGTACAAGAAGGGTTCGGAGCTGGAAAGACAATTAGGCAGGTCATTGATGTATATTAAGAAGAGAAGAGGACCTAGTATTGAGCACTTGGGCACGCCTTTGTTTGTGGTTTTAGAGTTCAAAAGATTTTGTGAAACACAGACTGCTTGTCTTCGATCAGATAAGTAGTTTTGAATAAGCGACAGAGCAGGTCCTAAAACACCTATTGCAGTTAGTTTATGAAACAGAATGCTGTGAATGATCGAATCGAAAGCTTTTGTTAGACCAATGAAGAGGGCTCCAGCATATTTTCCCGAATCAATTGCATATTTAATTTTGTCAGTGAAAGACAGTACAGCAAGATTGGCGGAGTGACCGGCGCGGAAGCCGAACTGGTGTTTAGATAGGGTGTTGAATTTTGATAAGTACCTGTCTAAACGCCGAGCAATGCATTTTTCGATTATTTTGCTGGAAAGCGGAATAATGGAAATTGGTCTATAATTGGAGATTAAAGTTCAGTCTCCTTTTTTAAATACCGGTGTGACTTTGGCTCTTTTTAGTGTAGGAAATACAGCTGTTTTGAAACATGAAGTTTGAAAATATATGATCAATTAAAGTACCCGCATGACCAGCGACGCATCTAGTGGGAAGAGTAATTAAGGATTCGTAGCCAAATCCAAAAAAAAAAGCAGTTGGTTTAATCAATGCGGGTGTGGTTTTCCTCGTCTAAGATATTAATATGATATCATCCATTCTTACAACTTTATGCTTTTCAGATGAAATGGGGCTGAGGAGGTCGTTAAAAGCGGTACAGAAGACCGACACCTATGATGACGGGAAATGATATATGCAACCTGGGATAATTTTGCTAACATGAGATGGTAAAAAGCAATCTTCGAGTTCTATCCACACCGATTCGCAATTCATTACGGACAGTTTCAGATCAAGTCGTCTTTTGTGTTTTATGGATGGTGAAACGAAAATAGCCGCTCCCTCGTGATTGCTGTTCGAGCGATAGCAGTATTCTGATGAGTAGACCCGCCGCGGTGGCTCAGTGGCTAAGGCGTTGCGCTGCTGAGCACGAGGTCGCGGGTTCGATTCCCGGCCGCGGCGGCCGCTTTTCTAATGGAGGCGAAAAGCAAAAACGCCCGTGTGTACGAGATTTCGGCGCACGATAAAGATCCCCAGGTGGTCAAAATTAATCCGGAGCCCTCCACTACGGCGCGCCTCATCGCCTGCGTTGCGTCGGCGCGTTAAACCCCACAATCAATCAATCAATTCTGATGAGTAGGATAGAGGGCCATGTAAATGTTTATCATCAGGCGAAAGCTAAGTTTCTGTCATGCAAATACAAGAAAAATTGTGCCCTAATGTTGATAGCGAAGCGCAAATTTCGTCACAGTGCTTGTTCAAACTTCGGGCATTAAAGTGTATTACTGATAAGCAAAGGTTACGAAGAAAAGCTTTAAGTGTATCTGGTGAAAAGTATGTGGCTATGATGAAAGGGAATTGATAGTGTTATCGCGTTGTCTACACGGTGATCCCAGCTAGCGAAACACCGAGAAATCTGCATCGGATGCAATTCGGAACACCCGACTGTAATTGGTCTGTCTTGCTTTAATGTGGCCATTGTCGGTCCACAAGTGAAGCCACCCTTTCTCTTTTTTGATTGCCAGAGCCTTTGCAAACACCCTCTTGTTATCAAGGATGAGATGGTCGTTAATGTAGACGGGGTAATTATCTGGTCCGGGGAAATCAAGGTCCTTTGTGTTAAGGCGGGCCTTCCGCGCTTTACTTACGAATTTCTGTTTTTTGGAGCGGGAACAAAAACGGCAATATTGTTTTGATTTGTTCCAGCCCTCGTAGGCACGCGGTGAATGAAGTCTATGTCAATGTCTGAATTGGTACAGATAACCTTTGTGTCAATCACCTTAAGAATTGCCGTGCGGTCATCGCCTTGAATACAGGGAATTCCCTTCAGCTCTACATTGTTAATCCGAGAGTACTGTTCCATCTCAGCGACTTTTCTTGTGAGTTCATCATTCTGAACAGTCAATGCCCTGTTTGTAGCAACTAGAGTTTTGTTTTTTGCGCGAGCTTCTTCGACAATCTTCGACGAGAGAGTTAAGATGCGTAACACTAGCTACCAGACCATCGAGCTCAACCTTCATTGACGCGAGATCCGGTGCTGAAGCGTCAGCATCACATCAGCGTCAGCATCACTCGTGCGGAAAAACGATCTTTTTTTGTTGCTGCGGCAAAGTGCCAAATGTTTGGAACGATCGAGTATCCCCGGTGAACGCCGCTTATGCGGCGTAGAGGGGCGGGACCTGCAACCAACAGGAACACAGCTAGGTGAACGTCACGGCATTACCATTTTCACGCTTAGCAACCAGATGGCGTTGCTTGCATACGCGTGGCATAAGCGCGGTCGCATCAAAACAAACACCCGATTATTCACGACACGATTTCGCGCGCCGTTTTCAACGAATGCTTAATCGTTGTCCACGCGAGTCGCGGACATCACAGCAGTTCGGAAGAAGTACAGGAGGACCAAAAAAGAACCGTCCGGAAACACCAAAATGTGCTAGTCACGCACAACAAGCATAATAAGCGAACCCAGGGTAGCTTGCTGCGTTTGTCTTCTCTGCTATGTGTGCGTATATTAAAAAAAATGTGGCGATTATTATATGAAACCACAAAAAAAAAAACTAATTTTTACGGCAAAATAGCCTGAATCAACTTGCCCAGGAAGTGCAATAAACCTGTTTTTTTTAAAATTACAACAAGCTTTGCTTGTGGCACTTAATCCGGTCTGCAAACAACGCGCGTCTGAAATGCCAAAATCGCGACGTTCGCAGGCCTTGTAGACGACATTTCCAGACATTGCGAACTTCTCAAGGGGGAATGTTCGTTACACCGAATTCGCAGACGAAAAAAACACTTTGTAGAGCGGGCTTAAAGTAGCTAAAAATATGTGAAAGTTGATTCAAACAAAGGACATCAAGCGTGGTATCGAAACAATAAAAAAATGTCATTTCAATGTTGAGAGAACATTCTGTTAGGCGTTATTTCCTATCAAAAAAGAAAACGGCATAACAAAGCCCCAACAATTAATTATTGCTGTCATGGTGGAATAATCTGGTCCAGCAGGGCTTGATACGGCAAATAAATGCTCAGAAAAAGAAAACCAATCCAAACAAAAATTTGTATTCACCTTAATATTTGGAGGTTTCCAAGAGCCGATGCTTTACCGTGGCTATTAGACGAGCAGTAGTGGAGGGTTTCGAATTAACTTAGACCACATGGTGATCGTTCACATGTGGCGTAATCTCAACAGACAAAGGCGTTTTCGTGTATCGCCTTTACCAGAAAAACCGCCGCCGCGGTCGACAGTTAAATACGCGTCATCGGGCTAAGCAGGATGAAGTCAGCCATGAGCCAACGCTGCGGCAGAAATCTATCTTGTACCATAGAGGGAATATGGAGTGCGAATAAGACACCTTTTTTGTTGATTGTGCTAGTAGGCTAGCGTTGTAAAAAAGAGCAAATAAGGTGTTTCGCGGATTGGGCCTATACATATGAGACCCATGTCGCAAAATTATTCGCTCAAGCCTAATCGACTTGCGCTGAATACAGAATTGAATAGGTGGAGAAACGGAAAGGTTTGCACGACGTTCTGCCTTTCGCGCAATGACGATCACCAAACCAATAGCCGGGTTTATTTTCTGTAGACGAGAGAAACTAAGCTGCTACGACCTGTATTCTACCTCCTTCATTTATCGTAATAAGTTTACTCCAAAACTTTTATAGATCTCAGTCAAGTTGTGACGGGAATGATTTATCGGAAATTGTCTGCTTACAGCGCGCTTCTTCCCGTCCACCTATTCCCAAAGAAGCATGCATCTCTGGGCCTCCGCCCTGCAAGTGTTTCACATTTTCCGGTGTTTATTTCGCAGTGCTTTTCGGACCACGCCTCCGGTTCCGTCTGTGGCTGAAGATAGGAACGTGTGTAGTGGCGCTCCTGCTCCTTCTCCTGCTCGGTAAGTGCACGACTTAAATGAATAAACAAACACGCCGGTTGCGCACACATACTGTATACATTGCGGTGCTCTACCATACCAGACCTCTGCATCTGCGAAATGTGGTCATTATTTCCCATACACAGATGCGCGCTCACAGCAGAATAGATTTTATTCGCAATGCATCACGATCTCTTATCAGAAAACTTGGTTTTAAACCACAAGGTACAATCGCGGCATAACATTTCTAATTTGTTGAGTAGTTTCGATTTGACGTATTTTCTTGCGCCATCAAGCAACAGAGAGTCCATGTAGTGGCGCCTTTGTAGTTTTCGTACCATCCAGTGATTCGTGCTGTACGGAGGCAACAAACTATGCCACTTCGAGTGTTGGGGTACACGTACAAGGAATACTAATTGTCTGTCGAAGCTGCGTGAAAGCAGTGCAAACGAAAGCGAAGAACCGAGACAGATTTTGCCGCACCGCCTTCTGAGTACGACAGCCATGCTGCTCCCGCACTTTACTATGGCATCCTCGCCCACTATCGCTTCTCCCGTCGTACCCACTCACCACCCGACGACCGACTCCCCAATGAAGAAGCTGCTGTTCTCAAAATTATCCCCAGTCCATTTCTTTTCTTTTCAAACTGAACCACTACCACTTTCCGTTTCGACGGTGGCGGTGAGTGTTCATTGTCCTTTTAGGGTAATGTACCTGTGGCGGCGGCATGAGGCGCCTCATTACCGTCGGGAGATTCATGCCCACGCGCCGACATCTCAGTCTGCCCTTCGATGGCTTGAAAATGTTCCCACTGATACAGCTATGCGTCCTCGTTGATGATACCGGCATGCCGCTTGCCAGTCAGTGAGTATTGCAATAAAGTCCTGGTTGGTCGGGGCATTCAGAGCAATGGCAACTGCCTCGGCATCTCCTTTTGAGGTGGTACACGCTGTCAGTGCGGTCAGTTGTTGTCCTGCGGCGTTAACAACGCAAAGCACTTGACGTGGCCTGGTTGATGTATCTTGTATTTTAGGTACACCTATTCTTGGCCTTTATGGCCTCAGCTTCCGCAATGTATAGTAAAAACAACCTTATCGCTACGCCGTGAAATGCGGAGTATCTTCACGTCACAAGTGCTATCAATAAACGTGACCCACTAATACCCCTTTTATCCTTTGTGGGGGAAGCCCCCAACACTCCCCTTGTCAATATTTGTCTGTCTGAAGAGCGAGGATAATGTGTGTCTGGTTTTTATCAAGGAGATAACACAGGTGCAAGCGATAAAACGAAGTTGCTCTTCAGACGCATACAACTGATAAATGAGCTATCGAGGCTTTCACACAGAAACAAAAGGGATACGCGGGCGTGTGTGCATGCCATTTGGTTGACGTGAAAAGCCTCCAATATCTCCCTTGTCAGTGGTTTCTGCTCGAGGGCCGAATAGACTGTCTGGTTTTACAAAACAGAGAACACAGGCCGAAATGACGAAACGTCAGACACAGACGGCAAGTGATAAATGGGATACTGAGAGCTTTTTTATACTGAGAAAAGGTGTGTGTGCGCGCGCGCGTGTGCGTGTGTGTGTGTGTGCGTGCGTGCGTGTGTGTGTGTGTGTGTGCGTGCGTGCGTGCGTGCGTGTGTGTGTATGTGTGTGTGTGCGTGTGCGTGTGTGTGTGTGTGTGTGTGTGTGTGTGTGTGTGTGTGTGTGTGTGTGTGTGTGTGTGTGTGTGTGCGCGCATGAGGTTGTGGCTGCGTAGAGCTTGCTAAATGTGGAACAGCAGCACAGATAACTTTTTCCACGCTTCCGCGCCTTCGCACGGCAACCCCATAACCGTTGTCATCACAATTCCCTCGTATTACGAGTCCCGTCAAAAGAAGTGTTCTCTAGCCACAGAGCGTCTGTGCGAGTACGAAAGCTTACAAGCAGGGCGCCATGTAGTCGTCGTTGGTGAATAAGGCTAGTGTGCACGCTCACCGGTTTCCATGATGCCCATATTTTAACAGCGAAGCTTATTAGCAAATGACAATTTCTCCTGTCCACAGTTAAGAATACCAAGAAAATGCCGAGTGAGCGCACGTGAGCGCGTACCACATGGCCACCACCCGGCAGTTTAAAAAAACGAACGAAATGTGGAGCGCTCGTGTGCGCGTGCCTCGCGGCGACCGCCAGGTGTCTCCGGCGCACGTTTGTCAAGCCAAGCATACCCACTTAGGATACTGGCCAAAACCGGCAAAAAAGCCACTTCAGCGTTTGCCGTCATCGCGAACACTTTCTAGAAACGAAAAACATACATCATAGCTTATGCCCCTCCAAGGTGATGTCCAATGATCATAAGTTCAAAAAGAAAAATGAAGGAAGCTCACACTTATAGTAACAATGATGGTGTATGGGTCGTTGGGGCAGCGAAGAAGGAAATTGGGTGTAATTGTGGACTTAAATCGTCGTGATGGTCGTGAAAGTTGCGTGCAGCTTCGCTACCTTCAAGTCTTACGCGTTAATGTGAGCTGCCTCCGTTTTTTTCCTTTGGCGGGGAGCGTTTTGCCCTACTGGCAATTGTTGACTGCAGCAGCGTTACTATGACAGGATAAACGGCGCAAATAACCCATCAAGGGTAAATGGCAGTGACCATTACCATAATTAGAAGAACTCTTATTTACTATTATTTCGAATACAATAATCACCATGAACACAGTAACGTTGCCGGGGCTCTTTGGGATCATGATTAGGATTCTGAAAATGATGATCTTGGTATGGTGGCCCGTCGTCTACCGGGTAACGTGCATAGTATTGGCGGTGAAAGGATCACTTGTGCGTGCGCGCTTGACGCAAGTGTTGGTGATTGATTGACTTTACGGTTTGACGCGCCTACGCAACGCAGGTGACGAGGCGGGCCGTAGTGGAGGGCTGCGGATTAATTTTGACCACCTGGGGATCTTTAACGTGCGCCGAAATGTCCTACACACGGGAGTTTTCGCTTTTCGCCTCCATCAGAAAAGTGGCCGCCGCGGCTGGGAATCGAACCCGCGTCCTCGTGCTCAGCAGCGCAACGACCTAGCCACTGAGCCGCCGCGGCACATTTTGACGCAAATGTTGGCGGCTTCCGAGGCGCTGCAGGTGCTCGCCATTGGCATACACCAGCTGCTTTCGGCTTAGTACGCCAAAGGCATGTCGTAAGTTCGGCATACAGCTGTGTATGGTTACCGTAATTGTGAAGGAAGTAAAGCCTTGCGTCTTCACAGCTCATAGGCAGATGAAATCAGGTGTTCCTTTGTTTTAAATGCATAGCATTCTTTTCTCAATACCCGCCCCTCCTCCCCCTTCCAACCCCCCCCCCCCCCCCGGTAGGACTGTGTTACGCCCTGCATTTCCACATAAATGCAGAGTTGTCGGAAGTCACACCTTCAATCTTTGTAAGAGCGTAAATAGAGATAACTGGTCATACAGAAATTAAACAAAAAACAAAAAATAGAAAAAAATACAGAAAAAATAGTGACAGTGGCGACCCGTGCGGCGCCATGCATGACCACAAAAATGCATATTTTGCAGAAGTAACACTTTTAAGGTTTACAATAGCATAAATGGAGATACCTGGTAGGGCAGAAATACGAAAAACTAAAAAAATTGGCTGTAAACAACTCACATGCTAGAGAAGCGCCATAAGAATGCTTCACATTGGAGACTATTATCTGAATTTCTGCAATTTTTTTATTTTTGTATCAGGCTTTGGCTCTGTAAAAAAAAAGTTTGTATTCCCTTCCATTCAGCTACACCCACCTGGAGCGGTCATCTGTGAGAATATCGACAAATGCATTGTGCAGAAATTGCATTCTTCTCAGGAAATTTTGTAACACCAAATAAATTGGTCGCTGGGTGTACATCTTGTAACAGATGAAGGAACGCACTGGGGTCTTTAAATGAAGTATTCTGGCAGGCCATGAGAAATTGATGATACAGAACATTGAAAGCGGCAAACACTGTTTGCACTTGGTGCAAGCACCTGCCGCGGTGGCTCAGTGGCTAAGGCGTTGTGCTCCTGAGCACGAAGACGCGGGTTCGACTCCCGGCCGCGGCGGCCGCTTTTCTGAGCGAGGCGAAGAGCAAAAACGCCCGTGTGTACGAGATTTCAGCGCACGGTAAAGGTCCTCAGGTGGTCAAAATTAATCCGGAGCCCTCCACTACGGCGCGCCTCATCACCTGCGTTGCACCGGCGCGTTCAACGCTGCAATTAATCATTGGTGCTCACAAAAACAGGCAGGTTCAGTTAAAAACCTTAGAAAGGCTTTTTTTAGATCCTTATGGTTTCCGTTTTGAAAGAGGGTGAACCTAAACTTGACCTCGAAGACATGCGCTCTTGAGCGCTGATGCCTGGACAGGGGCAACAATGCCTGCGGCTTTCCAAACGAACACCTTTCCGAACCCAGCCAAGCTCCACCTCATCCACCCTTCCCTTTACCCCTCACCAAACTGTAAAGCATGCGGAGCCCTCGCCACCCTTCCCCACATCATATGGGGATGCATCAAAGACACTTTCCCCCCCCCATTTCCTCCAATGAGCAGTGGGAGGAGGCAGTGGCGAGCTCAGACCAGGAGGTCCAACTCTCCCTGGTCACTAGAACCGCCGACGTCGCTGCCCGGCACAAACCGGCAGCTACAACCGCCTTCTAACAGCGCAAGCTCAATAAAGTGCTTTCTCTCTCTCTCTCTTCTAGCACTCGATGAAAAATTCAAAGTAATAAGCCTGCAGTGTCCTATCACTTCTCGTCCTACTACCTCCTATCACTAGATAAGAGGAATTCATGTGACTTTGTTACTACAAGTCATATGAAGGCGAACATCTAGCCAAGGTAGCTTTCAGTCAAAGCATTCGCTAAGCCAGGCTATATTTTTATTGCACATGTTTGCAGCCTGTAGTTTGGTGCGAGCTTTCAATTCTTTTGAGCTGATAGTAATGAGACGAACGATGTTTCATAGCCAGAAATACTTTATATAGGTATTTAAGTTGCGCTGTAGTTACGATACAAAAACGGGAGGGCACACAGTAGGAACGCTTGACATCAGCTAGCACATTACACAGACACAAAAAAGGCAGCGGCGCTAGCACCAGCAACATACAAGAAAAAATAAAAATGGACCCAGCAAACAACTTTGGCAGGGTAAACATATGACAACAGAGGGTGATTCAACATTGGAATCGTGACAATAGCACATTCATATAACTAATTTCCTTCCTGGTCAGACTCATAGCGGCGTACTCATTTTGTTGTCACTTTTATTGCATAAATGTACACAAGGCCACAAACATCTCAGGCCTCCCTGCGTACTTTACACAACTAGGGCTGCGCACGTGTGTTGTTATAAATGGGAGTTCGCTGTCAGCTGTGGCAATGGCCAGCCAAACGTTTTGTGAAGTACGGTACCTGTTCGTTGTCGGTCATATTGACACGCTATATACGGTTCCCACTGCTGGTTGCAGAATAGATAGCCACCCCCTTCATTCGCATCACTGCTCTGCGTGTCGAACCTCATGGGCCTCTTCGTGTGGTTCCAGTTAAGGAGGCGCAGTTCTCGATCTGGAGCTTTGTATGTCACTCCTACTTGAGGCCGCGTTCCCTTTGTTCGAGTACCCAACGAAGGAGGTACGGCCTCATGAATTTTCCCAGCTTGTTGCGGGGGATTTCGTCGACGAAGGTGAGGCCGCCTTCAAGCCGGTAGTCCCTTGGCACGTTGGCTGAACAAAAAAAAAAAAAAAACGCAGGGATTTGAGAGAGGGACATGATCAGTGACAGCCGTAGAATTTCTGCTACACAGACAAAAGGAAGCTGCACGCTTCTGTAATGTTAAAATATCTCGCAGTACAGCAGGATATTGAGCACGAATGCACGCACTGTCACTTTGATTAAGCTCTAGTTTGGGCGGAAATAAAAGTAACAAGTTAACAAATAGTCGAACACGGATATATCGAACTTCAAGGGGATCGCGAAATAGTTCAATATATGAAAAATTCGATAGAAAAAATATGGGCTCTGAGACCTCACCTGTGGTGGACGATCATTTACCGATCTGCGCATTGAAGAATGACAACTAATTCCACACTCACGAAGCAACATGATGCTTTATTTGTGTAAAAAACATCGCTCATATATAAAATTCAAGACGCTGGTCTCGATCTTCTCGAGACTATCCGGGTGCGACAGCCCAGTTCCGTCCATGTCGCCGCAACAACGGCGAATCAAGCTGAACGCAGCCGCCACTTCACCAGCGGAGTACAATCGCACAGCCGCGCCCTCGTCCGGACGATCTGCGCCACTCGAGCTTATCAGCCTGGGTTACTATTGTCGTCACCGAGGCTCGAAACAGCCTGAACATTGCTGTCAGCGTTCACGAAGTCGTCGGCAGACACTCCGTCGACTTTTTCCCTCCCGCCTCGACCCGCTGAATGGCTTTCAGCTTTGTCGCAAAGTCCAGGTTCTTGCGCTTCTCTACGCTGGCTGCAGTTGTAGCGGCCGTTGCTTCCGCGTCGGTTCACCCTCACCCAGTCACACGTGTCGTGAGATACGTACACGATGCCTGCACAACTCGAAAATTCCAGCCGTTCGCGGCGCCTTCGCACACCATGCACAAATAACACGCACGCAAAGGAAGAACAACCCGCACGCAACACAAGAACTTTGATGGTAACGATTCCAAGGCTATCTGAACGTTCTCCAAAAAGCGCTCGCGATGGTCACCTCCGAGAGAAACAGCAACCTAGGAAAGTGCGGGACAACTCTCGAAAGAGCAAAAACAGCAAAATGTAAAAGAAGGAGGAGGCCGCCAGCGCCTTCGTTCCTTCTCTTCCCTTTTCCGAGGCGACATCGGGGGAAGACAGGGCCAGCTAGAGAGAGAGAAAAAAATATTTTCGCAAGCCTGGGAACGTAGCTAGCCGAAAAAAAGAGCTGTTCCTCATTTCGGAGAACGTGTGCGGTCGCAGCGCAGTCGGGGCATCCCTACCTCGCACTGTGACATTTTCTTGGCGTTTCGGGTTTCTGTCCCTGTCGGGTTCCGGCGAAGGCGCGATGTCGCCCGCAAAGCGACTGCCAAAGAGCACCTTCCAGCTCACGTGGCGTTCGATATAGCCAATGTCGGGAAAAATACCGTTCAATATAAACGTACTAATTTCTATACTTCTACACAGAATTTTTGAGGGGATAATTTATGTGTTCGATATAGACAATAATTCGATATACCCGTGTTCGATGTACCCGTGTTCGACTATAGATTTTTTAAATAGATTAAAACAACAAACATAACACAGCACTGAATTTAACGCGTCGAAGATACGCATGGGCTGGAAGGCACGCCGTAGTGGAGGGCTACGGATTAATTTAGATACGCTGGGGTTCGTTTAAACAGGCGTCGAAAACACGACACACAGGTGTTTTAGTTTTTCGGCTCCGTGATAAAAGCGGCCGCCGTGGCCGGTGCAGTGGTGTAGTGCGGACACCACGGTGGGTTGATTCGACTCAAAGCGGGAAACGCTCTTTACTCTCAGCCGGATGTGGGGCAGTTGCACATCAACTTGCAGAATCTTTACCATAAAATTCCAAAGAGGATGCCCAAGCATGACTGACCTTCTACAAAGCGGAGGAAGTATTCGTCGCCCAGAGATTCGGCTCCCGGCTTGGCCACCACGGCTGCGTGTGCCAGATGCCCCGTTTCGGGGTTGGGCAGCCCGACCACGACGCAGTCCTCGACCTCGGGACACTTCAGCAGGGCCGCTTCCACTTCCGCGGGCGCCACCTTCGTGTTCCGGCAGTAGAACATTTCGCTGAGCCGCTGCACCAAGTACAGCCAGCCCTCCTCGTCGTAGTAGCACAGGTCTCCTGCAGCGTGTGTACCGAAATAAAGGGGTCTTGAAGACCAAATATAACTGTGTTCAATTTTCGCACAACTACCTCTCGGTAATTCAGTCCGCTCGACCCCGCCATGAAAGACGTTTTTTTTTTTTGCCGATAAAACGGAACGAAAATTGAGAAACGTTTCAATAATCACTAGCGTCACGGAATACAAATACCTAGGTGTATACGTAACTCAGTCACTCAAGTGGATTAAACATGCAGAGTGCATAATTACAAAGGCCAGTAGAATGTTATATTTTACGTGTAAAAATTTTAATGATGCATCCTGAAAAGTGAAAGAAACAGTGTATTTTATACATGTCTGATCTATACTTGATTATGCGTGTATAGTGTGGGACCCACACCAAGAGTATCCAATAGAAAGATTAGAAAAGCTGCAACACCAGGCAGCGCGTTTTGTTACTAACAATTATGACCCTCCTGCTAGAATCCCCTGAGCACTACACAGTCCAGACGTAAAAAATTAAGATTAAAAATTTTCCACTGTATTCACTACAATAACACTGGCATCGACACAAAACAGTATCTCCTTGAGCCATACTGCACAACACTGCGTCATCAAATTACCAAAAACTGTTAGAGTATTCCCAAAGAACAAACATTTTTGCTCATTCTTTTTCCGAGAACAATACGTGGCTGGAATTTGTTGACGCAGGAATTGATTAGTAATTAGTATACGAAACAACGACGTTTTTCTCCCGTTTATGACCAATGTGGTGTTCGTTTTTTTAACCAATATGAATTAATGCTTTCAAAAAAGTGTATGAGTGTATTTGTCTCCTCTGTTTTGTAGTTGTTGCATGTCCCCCCTACAAAAATTCCCTCGTGGCGATGTAGGTATCTTGTAAATAAAAAAATAATAATAAATTTCGCACTATAGTGGCGTAATGTGGGTAGATGTGACGTGATACGCGCTAAAAATTTTAAACATTTCCAAATTTTAAGATGTTTTAAAAACATTTATTATTGTTTAAACTAAAAACATTTTATCATTGTTCTAACTGCACGCGCGAATTCAAGTGCTGCGACCAAACGGGACTACAGTCACTCGGTCATGTTTCTCGACGGTGACTTGGGCTGGCGGCCTCCCATCGCACATACAAGATTCTCTGACGTCATAGCAAAATCACGTGGATGTGGCTGGGGAGTCGTCTTTGCTTCTTCTCTTCTCTTTACTACCTCGACGATCTGTTTCAATCTCGCGATAAAATTCGCAGCGTTGTTATTTGGATAAAGCAGCCTTTTGAATAAGAAACAAACTTTGCCTTCGTGACCCCTTTAGTAGCCTGTTCTCGCGAGAAGACCGTTCGTGGACGTCTGCCTCTGCGCTGCGTCTGTCACTCATTAATTAAAGAGAAGTTAATGACTTGTGGGAGAAAAGTGAAGCCAATTAAACTCAACGTTTCGAAGCTCAGATATGCTGCTGCAAAGACTGCCATTCTTTCAAGAGACGGTACAACGGATAATGTCTTCTGACGTGCGTTGTAAACTGGCCCTGCTCCTTCGTCGTGGACTACACTATGAGCGCTCCGTATAGCTCGCGCTGGGCGTTCATGACGTCGGCTAACCATGCTGTTCATACGGACGGTCTTTTGAAGGGGCCTTGAATCTTCAGGCTATGAATGGCACAAAAAAAATTCCCCGCATTTCCCCGAGGGGAAGAATGTGAAAGTGCGAATGCACGAGTTGAATTTGCGCGGTTCGGTAATGTTCGCGAAAGAAAGATCACACACACACACACACACACAACTACAAAGAAAGAAAGATGCATTTATTCACAGACACCTATTTGTGTTGTCGTTGTACTTGATTGCTAGAGCGGATCTCAGCTTTGAAATTTCGTGTCAGTACTCCTTTAAGCGGGTGCATTAGCCCTTCTCACGTCCGATTCCTGGCCAATCCCCCACGTGGGTATGTGCCATGTCAGCGGCCAGGCAGCGCGCGCCCATCTCCCCCCGTTGCCAAGGAAGACGAGGAGATTCCTGGCCAATCCCCCACGTGGGTATGCTATGCGGACATCGCCGGTGGACGCAGGTTCAGGGTCGCTTAAGAAGTGCATTCGCACTTAAAAAGGGGTGGCTGCTGGGCACGATGTAGGTAAAGGGTTAGAACTATTAGCCCTATGACCCAACGAAAAAGTGGTCCAGGTGAATCAGCAGAACACGCACCTTTCAGTGACTTGAATATTAGGCACTAAAATATAATACCTACTCTGTATGCTTATTATTTTTCCTGTGGAATCTTGCTTTGTTCAAGCCTTGGGAAACACCCGGATTTACGGGGGAAGAGAATGCCAAGCTGACCTGTCCTGTACCAGCCCTGGTCGTCGGTGACGGGCTCGTCCAGCCTCCCCCAGTATCCGCGCATTATTCCGGGACTCCTCAGTACGAGTTCACCGGGTTCGTGCGGTCCCAGAGGCTTACCCGTGTCAGCATCTCTTACCTGCACGAGAAGCGCGTTCGATGCCATGACATCACCGTAAGGCCCATGCAGTGAGTACGGCCTATTCAGGGCAGTATTAATGCGCGACAAATAACGGCAATGTAGTAGGATTTCCTCAAACTTCATGTTTATTTCTGTTGATTGAAAGTCTCTGGGGAGGTGAGCACAACTAAAGTCCTAAAAAGAATACCGAGTCGTTTCATACGATTGTTTGTGAGTAAATGTTGAACGGAGGGTACGTGGAAAATTTCATATATAAACATTCTATGCCGGTAGACACAAGAAATTAGTTTGAAATCCGAAGCTCGAATTCAGAGCATTGAGGCGGCACTTCAGCTACACACAAGGGCAACGGAATTCTTTAGACCGCCGCAGCTTTTTAAAGGAGCCATGAAGAGAAAACACAAGTTTGGTTCATTCAAACGATTGCTTCGTTAGAATCATACTGACACCACTTTTAACGAAAACTTCGCTGAAATAGGCTACACAATTAGGAAAAAAGGGAATGGCCATGCGACCCACTAGCTCATTTCCCGCAACAGAACCTATGATGTCATACCAGACAGCTCTGCAATTGGCGGAGGGTGACAAAAGCAAACGCAAATTAGGCAGAACTGATAAGCTTGCCGAACAGGCTATTTGCGCTTAAATTTAGGGCACATTCTTCTTAAGTCCCTAAGAATGGGGGTGGGGGGGGGGAATAAACTGTGGAAGTTACGAAAGCACTCGTAAACATAGAAGTACCAATGCGTACCGCTGTTCGTATGGCTCGCACTGTGTTTGGTTTAGCTGTACAGGCCTGCGGTGCTTTGGGGTTGTTTCAGACGACATTGGCCGATTGAAGCAAGCGAAGATGTCTTACGTGACCGCATTTGTCGAGCGAACACCCTGTTTCACGAAACGATTGTCTCCATGAACAAAAAAAGCCAGGTACAAATGCGTTCACAAACCAACCAGAGGCAGAAAACGGCTTGCCACGCAATGGTGGCGCCTTCTAGGTTGACTAACGGTAAACAAGGCCCTGCTATGTCATTGCAGACCACGAAAACGCACGATTTAGCGGGAAAATACAAATTTTAACTTGAAATATTTTTTCTCAGTGAATAAAGCATCGTTTGCATTCGGACAAGCGCCGGGGGCACTATAAAACACGAAATCTTTCGAATAACAGAAACGTGTGCTTTGTCTTCGTGGCTCCTTTAACACCAGCGAAGCAGTGCGGGTGCCGCAGAGGAGCTGCCACCGCCCGTGGCTCCTCGCATGCCGCGGCGTTGCCGAGCAGCGCGAGATCCTTTTCGTTGTGTTTTATTTCTAAGACACGTGTCGCGCCCTCTTTTCGCATTTTTTTTATGAGGCACGCACTGCGGAACGCGTAGCAGCAGAGGAACCAGGCGTGCTCTTCCCGGCGTGCTCTTTTTCTTAGTGTTTTGTTTCCGAGGCACTCTCTGTGTAGGCACGCCTTCCATTATTTTCTTTCCCGTTTGCGTCTTTTGCTTTCTCTCCGTTACTATAACTGAAAGCCTTGGTCAGTCACCCTGACTATACGCCTCGAGCTTCGCGATCGCTGCGCCGCCTGCCGCCGCTTCTCCGCGGCGTTGACGGGATTCGTGCTGCGTGGCTGATAGGGGCTCGTGCAGAGTTTTGGTTCTGTTTCGCTTCTTTACGCCCTTACGCGCCCTAAAAAAACTTGTTATGGTGACGTCTATTGGGAAAGAGTACGTTTAGGTCACTTAAAAAGCAGCTGCGCCTTTGTAGAGTACGCGATCGTCTGCAAGAGCTACCCGCGGATGCGGTTCTGCGCGCTTCGTCGCCGCTCTTCCGGGCGTCGGCGGCGGTAGCAACATATCACCCCTGTCACCTCCAAAATATCAGGCACAAATGACTTCTACTGTCGCCTCGTTTAGACCTGATTCTGGCACAATGAGAGGATGGCTTCATTTTGCAGTGTGGACAACGAATGCGGCTTCGTTTCGAATATATACGTCGCAGAAAAATATGTTTCGGGGATGGGATTACCCAATCCCGGACAATAACTTATGCCTTTTATAATAATATAAACCATGCAAAAATGTTAAGTATATTCCAAGCCTGTGTGTCGTTAAATATGTGCCCATACACGCCATTTAGCAAGAACCAAGGCAAGTTAATGAAACCACAGAAAAATAAATGCTGTGCAAGTGCGGAATTAAGAAACACAATAGCTCTAATGGAAATGAAAAAAAAAAAAAACAGTGCAGCTTCTGACATGCTAAAGACGTTTGTCGAAACTTAAGCCAGGTAGGGTTCACTAGATCAACTATAAGCGAAATGCGCTGCTATTTCTTCGAGACATCGGGGTGGGGGAGGGGGGGGGGATGCTGTGTACAAATGCGGAGCGGAATCAAGCAACTACGTTGTAGTAATCACACACACAAATCTCGCTTTCACTTTCCTTTTGTTTTTATACTGCAACGAACAGCTGATCGTACAGCGGACGCATTTTTGGAAGTATACAGGGTAGGCTGTTCAACAAGCGATGAAATGTGTCGTTGGAAGTGTGTGGTATGTGATAAGGCCCTCTGATTTCAGTTTCTGCTTTATTCTGCAGGCTCCCTGTGACATGTGACGATATTTCGAAGCAGCATTTAGTCGCGGACGCGGATTATATTCTCAGCCCGTCTCTGCGCTGCTCGCAGAGGATATATGTAGCAGATGAATGTTTGCGGGCGCTCACCTCACGACAAGACGACTGTGTCATGCGCTGATCCCCGCGTATAATTAGGCATTGTCCATCGTACTTTTGTTGAATATTCCCGAAATTAACACAGACTAGCTTGTAAATGGTGGTGATCAATATCTGAGGTACATTGGCAAACGTAACTGACGTGCTGTCAGGTATGAGTGCTCCGCTGATTATGTAAGCGCACAAAACCGATTTAAATCGTAGTGTATAGCCGTAGAATGAACATCTGATGAACCAGTTGTTACGAAGACGCTGCTAGTAAATTCAGGTCAGTGTAACTACAATCGGCTCCATCATACGCCGGTTCCGCGACGCTGACCTGTAACACACACCTGGCGCTTATACAGACCGAATATACCACACTAAAATCGCGTCAGAAACATTTACACTTTCGTAAACACACCCCATTTGCGAACAGAGTGACTGCTTCACATAAACATGGATTTCAAACCCCCGCAAACGGTAAATCTCAGTCGTGAACGTGCCGCAAAAGCAGCGGCGGCACTGGGGAGCGGGACGCGGACTCCCGCGGCTGCTTTCGAAACGGGTCGCTAGGGGGATTTCAGTGGCGCCCCTACAGGCCGCGCTCGAGGCGTATACGCCTAGGCTTAACGTCACGGAGCCCTAGCGCTAAGCTTTAATACGTGCTGCGGAACGCCATACTGCTTGTTCGTCAAGTTGCGGTCACCGGTTGACGAGTTCAAAGCCCAATTGTAACGCAGGGTGTAACGCCATGCCGGCACAAATCCGTGTTCGCGCTGCTCGCGCGCCATCTGTACTATCGTAAGTTCGATTGCATGCCGCATTGAAACTATTTACGTCAGGCTGGCACATACCCGCGTTCGCGCTGCCAAGCAAAAATGACAGTTAGCCGGAACGCGTGTTTCCAAACACCTCGTTGTACAACGCCCCACGTAACATGTGTGATGTCACTGCGCGCGCTATTCTATTTAACTCCTGCTGAAAGGAGCTTGCCGTTCGGGCTCTGTGGCCTCGAGGTAGAATTCTGTACACTGGCGCTGATAACCTGTGTTGGAGCCCCAGCGGGTGTACCTTTAAACTTTTTGTTGCAAAATGATTTTTCTTATAAACTGAATTTGATGCGTTGTTTTCAATAACAGTTATTTCGTATGTTTTAGGTCGCTTTAGATGTGGGGCGCAGCCTTTGACCACGTTAATTTTACGTTTTGCACCGTGCGAAGACACATGTCACGTGAGGGGGCTGTACCGCGAAGAGTTTGGGAATACGCAGACGGAACATGCTATGTTTCCCGGATAATTGCTACTTCTGTAACATGCATGCTCAAATGGCTCACTAAGGCCTAGCACACGTTCATAGGTTGAAGGCCTCAACGCCTTACATGGTCCACTTTTAGTCAGCCGGACCCGTCGATATGTGGTGGCAGTGCGGATGCAAGCTCGCTTCACATTCAGGAAGCATTGTGTTCTATTGCCATTCAGACCCAAATTCACCCGGTATTTTTTCAACTCAAATAAATGCACCGAATTACCTCCTATCTAATAACAATGCTGCTTTCCGACGAGTACAGAAACACTTACCATTGCTTCAACGCCCATTGCCAAACGTCCCATAGACTTGAAGTTTGAAGGTTCACCGTAGAAGCCTGCTGAGATGAAGATCAGCTCTGTCTGGCCGTAAACTGTAATAGCGTGGGAAATGAACTGTAGGGGGCGGAAATCTTAAACAATAGGTATGAGAGGCGCAAAAAGAAGGACGCCACCAAATTTGCATAAAAAATGCCCGGTGTAAAAATGCAAGGGTAATCCAAAGTTGCGAATACATTCCCCATAAAATGGCGCTTTGACACTTTCACTCGCTTTGTAAATAAATATTAGTTGGTGACGGTCAGTCGGGCTATAATTGAAGTTAAGGACTGATAGTGATTTTTAAATTTACAGTGCATCACAAAGGGCATTTCTATCATTCGCCCATCGGTCATTTTAGCTGGAAACGTCCCGTACGTAATCGGTCAGAAAGATTTATTGCTTTCCTTATGCTAAAGCCCCGTCCACCTCAAAAGAAATTGATGGAACATTAAAATAAGTTACGCATCCATATTTAACCCCAGGACCAATACGAAACCTTGAAGGATAATGCAATCTTGAAATTTACAATTTTAAGGACGAACCTGAGAGTTAGAAAACTTGTTTTGGGTGTGGGGAGAACACTAAGCAACTGAGTTCTGTCCTTGTCTCTTCGACGTGCAACTGATTTTTGATGGCTTAGAAGCAAAACGAAATATGGAAGGTCGTACACGAGCAATATAATGTTATCTCGAACAATAATTTAACACAGAACCGCTAAACGTGTATCTGCACAGTACGCAGGGAACGAGAGGCGCGCAAACGCAGAGTAGGAACCTAGAAATCGGCAGCTGTTTGTCTCATTGGAGCGTTCCTTAAAGCAGGAAAATCATTAGTTTGTTATTGCAATAAACGACGTTGCATAAACTAAGGAAATGGGAAGGACTACAACACTCCAGGGCTTTTACTGTTCATGAAAATCCAGTGGCTGCCTGTAGCGGTACAGCACACATATAATCGTACGCGGCAGTCAATACTTTCATGAATGCCTTGCACCCAGCACAAACGCTTCAGGAGCCGGTTCCGAATGACGCTTAGTGTGGGCTGCATTAGGATTGTAGGCGCAATGATGTAAGTGGCAACCGGCTTGCGTAACACATGAATGTCATTGTGCGTTACTCGCTCGTCTATTGCCCTCGAAAAAGTGTAAAATACAATGTAAAATTGTAATTTTGCGTGAAATAGCCTAAATACCAAGGCTTGAGATACAGGTTCCGCGGTGAAGGAAACGAAGGTAGAATAGATAAGGTCACAGTTCTTTCTCCGGTTGTAACCGCTGTTTAAATACCTTATCCTTTGCTAGGTGCAGGTAAAGGGCCATGAAGACAAAATTTATGCACCCCTCCGCCTAACGACGACGGTGTTTGAATGCGGAGATTTCTCGTGATGAATTCTTTGGTTGGCCAATCCCACACTGCGAGTATGTGCTACTCTGGAAGTACGCATCCATTTAATAGAATACCCCCCGCAACTCTTGGGTGTGCACTCCGTAGGCCTAACGTTTGGGTTTACTTTTTTTGGGTGTACGGCGCGAATCGGTACCAGCTGGTTGTTGGCGTTCGCCTCGACCATGTCGAAATGGAGCAATCGGATAGACGCCGGCTTCATAACGCGAGGGACCTAGGATCGATTCCGGCCACTTTTTTCTTTACTTCACCAAGGATCATTCATCATCATTGTCAGAGCAAGTTGACTTTCTTGCATGGCGTATTGGCGTACAACGGCATCAGTGAGGACACTAAAGCTTCGCTTTAATAATTCGAGTCGACTCCAACAAATTGTAAAAAAAGTGCGCCGTTAGAGGTACTGACGCTGTGCGTAAGTTTTCAACTTGAGCTCTTCGAAGAGCCCCCTGGCCACATCTTCGGCGATGCTGGTTCCCGCCGTGGTCATATAGCGCAGGCTGGTCAGGTCGAACTCCTTGCGCCGCTCATGCTCGAGCAGGCATCTCGCCGTGTAAGGAACGGTAGACAGTGTGGTCACCTGGTGGGAAGGGGCGAAGAACGGAAGGGCAGTTTAATGCAACCGGCCGGAGAAAGCAGGGCTGGTGGGAGATTATCGGCGCAATATAAGCACCCTGCTACTGCCCACGGACACCTATACTTTTAAAGCACAGCTTTACTAATCTAGTCGAGCCGAGTATCGTCGTCGCCGTCAATTCGACCTTCATTTGACCTCTGCTGCACCGCAGCCTTGGCACCGCATCACGTGACTCTCCGCGCCGAGCTCCGCAGCTGGGGCGCCGCCTGATCACGTGACTCGCCACGCAACTGACTAAGAGGAGCGCCGCGCTCGCCTAGTCAGTTCGACCTTGGCAAGAGATTACAGCGAGGCCGGGCCCTCATCTACGAGCGTTTCGCGGGAGTGGGAGGCCTGCAGCCGTCGCCCGGCAAGCGGCGTTTGACCAGCGGCGGATATCACCCGGAAGGCTTCTTCACTGGAGCAGATACGGAATGCCAAATGCACGACGCCACCGCCTGAGACGGAGGAAAAGCGAGCCGTTCGACTCGCAAAACGCCGGAAGTGGGACCACAACCGTAGCCAAAGGCAGACTACAATAATTAGAGCCAAATTAAAGGTTAACCAAGTGAAACCAAGACAGAACCAGGCCGAACCAAGCTTTCGCTTTGCACATCCAGTGTTAGCTAAGCTAAGCTGCAACCATTTTTTTCACTTCCCCCGATATTTTAATGTCCTTTTATTTGATACCCCATGACCAGCCTGACCTATCAACCTACAGGTTGTTTTGGTCATTGTTGCCAATGAAAAATCACCTTTCAATTGTCGGGGGACGAAAGACCTTTGAACTCTTTTGATATACCATTCCACGCCTGTAACTTTCTTACAACTGTGTCAACTTGCATGTTAAATTCCACAGTCACAGCTCAGAAACAAATTGGAACCGTAACAAGGTGATCATGATCTTCTCTTAAACCAGGGTTCTCTTAAACGTCTTCACCATGCTTCGATCCTCTGTGCGGAGAATTCACGAGCTTGACATTTTCAAATGTACGCGCATACATGCATGCATGCGCATATGCGCACAAAGGCGGGTTGGAAACCACTGGAGGCATCTTGTGCCTAAAAAATGTATTCAAGCAATGAGCCCAGTTTCATTCAGTGAAAATGGTAACGCCAGAAATTGTTCACCCGGAACATTAGTTTTGACGGGGTGGAAGGCGAGAGGATAAGAAAAAAAAAAGCTGAAATGAGGCCCATTATGCAAACTAAATATGCGGCAAAATATGATCAAACTAGGAATGACCGCATTCAAAAGAAAAGCAAGCTCAAAAACATTTGAGACAACTTCCAAGGAGCAAATCTGGACTTTGTTGCAGTACGCTTTTCAGATTGAGCGCTTTAGCCAAGCGTACGGAAAAGAACCATGCAATTAGCAAACAAAGTGGCATAGCTCAAACCAACAGTCCAAAGTTCCTGTAGTGAAACGGAATCCTGGAGGAATACCGTAACCTTCCTAAAGAACGCCCTCCCCAAAACATTGCTCCCCCCATATAGGGGTGAAATATTCCAGTTACTAAAAGTCCCCAAAGATTGCCCACCTCTTAAAATCGCGTTAGTTTCGACACCTCCGAAAGCCCGGGGAGCGCCCTCCGCGAGAACATCCCGCGGCCGCGAACACCGCCGATGTCTCGATTTTGAACAAATGAAACAAAATCTGACTGGCTTCTCTACTTGCGCAGTTATGGTTGGCGGTGCGGCCACTTTTTTGTAGTTTTTCGCACCTGACCCGAAAGATCGCCCATCCCGTATTTTTCCCTTCATATCTCTGCAGTTTGGGTGGGCGTTCTTTGGGGACTTTACGGTACAAATTTAATGTCTCGAGCGATTTTTTCTTCCCCCAGCAGAGACGGCGTCATAATGTTTGTTCTCTAACCGACGGATTGTTCCCTCCACGTTGATGTGACGATTGTGGCTTTGCATGTAGGCATCTCAGCCGCATCGGGTGCAGCGTGAAAAGGCGACTGAAAATGTACAGATTGCGCCCATATATTCTCTGATTTCTCAGACGCATGTTAGCGACACTCAACGCCCTTGAATAAGCTCAAATCCCAATATTTGGGTGCGTGAGCACATGAACTAACACCCAGGATCGGAAAGACATGCATCGAACATGTTAAGTTCATTAGACTAGCGTTCCTGAGCAGCTCTTTATTTAAGTTCAGTTTTCCTTAACTCCCCTATACCTTGTCACTGCCTCACTGTGGGAAGTAAAGTAACATTGTAAGACGGCCGAAACAATCACCACACAAAAAAAGCTGTCGATAAGACACTCATTAATGTTCCTGGTGGAATGTGTTAAGAAACTTTCTCAGCGCAACGGCTGAAAGGCTACCAGGTTTCTGTGAAAGCTACGTACCCTGTGCTCCTGGACAGCTCTCAACAGGGCGTCTATGTCGCCCTCTTCAAGGAAGGCCGCTGAGGCGCCCTGAACAATGGCCTTGCAGACGCAGTCAAAAAGCGCGTACACGTGGCACAGCATGCTCGTGCACAGCAGCACGTCCTCCTCTCCCAGTCCGAGGTGGCGCGGGTGGCTGCGGGAGGGACCAGCGGTCGTTGGGCTTGTGAACTAGAGTTGGTGGGGATCGAGTAGCGCCGGTCGTAGGAGTAATAAATTTTGGTCCAATGATCCCCCAGGGCCCTGAGCTCTGCTGATTGTGTCGCATGTTCTCGATTGTTCGTGGGTGGATATATGCTTCGTTGTACTTTGCGCAACGCCCCAGAAAAAAGTGGCCATGATGGAATCCATACCAATGGTGGATAATTGTTGTGAACGGGCCATCGTAAAGCGCTGTCTACCCCAGGGCGCTTCTCCAGTGGGCCCAGCTATAGCACTCCCGAATAGAAATTAAGGCCCGCACCCGGTGTGGTGGCTCAGTGGCTAAGGCGTTGCGCTGCTGAGCACGAGGTTGCGGGTTCGATTCCCGGCCACGGCGGCCGCTTTTCTGATGGAGGCGAAAAGCAAAAACGCCCGTGTGTACGAGATTTCGGCGCTCGTTAAAGGTCCCCAGGTGGTCAAAATTACTCAGGAGCCCTCCACTACAGCGCGCCTCATCGCCAGCGTTGCGTCGGAGCGTTAAACCCTGCAATCAATCAAATTCAGGCCCGCTCAACCCTCGCCTCAAGTAATACCCTTTTATGGAGGGTGCAGTACTTTGCCATATATGTGTTCCATCACAGCCACTTCTTCATAGGGGGGCGTCAACTGATTTTGTTTTGTTTTTCTTGTTTGTACATCAGAATTCCACATTAACCAAACCAAATAAACCGGAATTCGTATTAGTAGGGATTGCAACACCGCCGGAATGGTATCCGCCTATACGTTATCTACATTGTTCAATAAAAACAGCTAAATAGCGCTCACACATCACGCGGAACCCTCTGTTCGGCGTACAGCCCCAGACGTTATCCAACCTGTTCGCCTGCACGGTTGCCAGCAGCGATTCGTGGCAGTGCACCACAAGCTTCGGCTTGCCCGTGGTGCCGCTCGTTGCGGTGATGTAGCATATCTGGTCCTCCAGGTACTCGGCAGGGGGCGCCACTGCAGCGCCAGCTTCGCGGCCCTTGCTCACCAACTCGCCCCACGTGATCACCGTGCCTGGTGCGCAGTCCGGCAGTCTCTGGGGCTCGCCCAGGGGTATCACGTGCTGCGATCGGTGGCAAGCCCAAGACAATCTTGAAGCATCAGCTTAGATTTGTCAGACTATGTGTATGCCAGCATTTAGCCTGTCTTTCCTAAGCACTAGAAAAGACATTTTTTTTGTTCTCGTAAGATTATTCTTTTAATGCGTGAGCAATAGGTTGGGTATGTCGCAAAATGAGAGAGTCTTAGGTTATCGTAAGTACCGTGTTACCGTGTGTACCGGGACATGACTGCGCTTGCGCGCGCGGGCACGACGAGGAGGGCCACCTCTCACCGGAACGAATGCGCGGGCATGGCAGGGCGGGGCCGCCCGTCAGCGGAACTAAGCCACCCTATCGGAACGAATGCGCACATTAGCAGTCGGGTCCCGGTACACACGGTACACAAGGTATGCTTTGCCCCGTCCATCCGTCAACAGAGCGAGGTACAGAAGAGCACAGAACGAAAGAGGGAAGGCAGGGCGCATGCAGAGAGCTGCCTTCGCGTCGCTGACGACTTTGCCGGGGAGAAGACAAGTCGATACAAGTTTACGAGAAGATACGAGAAGACAAGTCGATACGAGAAGACAAGTTTGCCGGTTCGTTCGCACGCAGTCTCGACGGGCCTCACGACTCTATTCTTTCCAGCTTAATATCTCTGCTAATAACCTCCGCAAACTAAAACTGTTCCACTTTCATTTCTACTACGTGAATAATAGTAATAAAGATTTCGACTACCAAGCCACCGCTGAAAACGGCGGGAACGGGGAACATTTTCACGTGAAAAGAAGAAATGGTTGTCGATATACAGTCTCCATAACATACAAAGGAAACCATAATGATATCGCACCTTTATTGTTGGAAGCCTGCTCTTGACTTGAAGGGCCTCTTCAATTCGATCGGGCTCGCAGCAGATAGCGACCAAATCGAGGGTCTTCATTGCGTCGACCAGGTAGTCTGCGGGCACAGATCATTTAACGAATTGCGCGCACGCGAAGAGAGCGAGAACTTATGAACCAAAGTGAATAACTAAGTACTGATTTGTTTATTACGAGAAGTGGGCATGCGAAACTTGTTGAGCTTCTAATGGTACAAGGCGAGGAGGTATTTCGCCGTACGTTGTAACTACGGAATATTATTATTATAATAGCAGAAAACAAGAACCGTCAATAATGTCGAGTGTCATGAAAAATTTACGCAAGCGTCAGTATGCAGCTGAAAACTACGAGAAGATACAGCGATAAATGACGTATACCGGTTGTTTTGTGGATATTCTTGTTTAAACGGGGACATGTGCCATCTTGCGAAGAGCGACGAAGTCAGGTATATGTGCATCTTTTCAGGCTTGGTAGTTTCAGCCGCTGTGCGCACTGCCGACAGTATAGAGTACTTGCCTCTAAAGCAAAGTATGCAATCAACAAAACACTGATTGGTTGATTGACTAACTCATTAACATCCGTCACAAATAGCGAGGCGTAAATATTTTTAAAAATTGGAGTGCATGCCTTTTGTAACGCTGTGCGAGCTCATCAATAAAGTGCCATTTTCGGACGGGTTGATTGACTAACTCATTAGCACTCGTCCCGAACAGCGAGGCGTAAATATATAATAAAAAATTTACACCATCTTCCGGCGAGGGGAACCATGGGGTAGATGTGACGCATCGGGGGTTGCCGCTGCGTTTCCGTTATGTTAGCGTGTGGATTGCTGTTGTTGTGTGTCCTATTTACGCAGCATGTTCACCCCCGATGCGTCGCATCTACCCCATGGTTCCCCTCGCGGGAAGATGGTGTAAATTTTATCGGGGTGGCCGGTGCTTGTTACGGTTGCGCCGACCATCGCGATATCAGGCCTGTTAGTCTCCATTTCAAATCATCGGCGGTCACTGGAGGATGTCATCGGAGGAGCGCCGGCGGAACGACTGAGCGGAGCGGCGCAGTTACCGCGTTTATATGTACTGTGAGGGGAATGAGAGAGAGCAGCGCAGAGCAGCGCATGCGAATGTGTTAACCAGCACCCACGCACAGCTGGCACGGCGACGGAGCGAGCGCAGCAGAGCGCTAACACGCAGATGGTGCTGCGGTGAGAGCGGCGCTAGCGCGCAGCTGGCGCGGCGAGGAGAATGGGGGAGGGATGCGGACGCCGCCGGACTACGCCGGAGGGACAAGGCGGGTGAAAGAGATGCGTCGCATCTAAAATTGGAGTATATTCTTTTTGTAACGCTGTGCGACCTCATCAGTAAGGTGCCACTTTCAAATAAGTTAAACCTCTTCAAGCGTACAGATATGTGCTTTCACGCGTTTTTGGCACGTTTTACGCTCGTCAGGATTCCAACTTAGTTGGTCATGAAAGATACCTATGAGCATAAAGTTATATTCCGTATCTTAATGGGATTCACTTCGGTATGGATATATATCTTAAGAACCCACGTAAGAGCATTTTATAGAACCTCTCTAATCCACGATGTGAACTTTCTAAAGGTCATTTCTGGGGAATTTGTGTCGGTAAGGCATCTCAAGAAAAAAAATGTATTCCATGTGTCCATAGCTATTAAAAATGCATTGCACATCAGCTAAAAAGCGTGATTGGTTAGCCAGATTAAATGTCTCTTACGCGTCTTCACATGTCGAATTGGCTTACTATAAAGTCTTGTCTCGTCCCTTCACAGCTTCGATACCCCGAACTCCCTAAACGGCAATTAATTACCGGTTTTGACAGAAGCTTTTATGGATTGCTTTGTCCGCTGGTATTCCGAAGGGGTTTCTGCTTACTGCTACAACTTCATTCGTTCATCAGGTCTTAATACAGGTCTGTAGGACTTGTTTGAGTTCCGAGTGAAAAGTGGGCTGAAATACAAGCGTTATTTTTATGCTCGGACTTAATCTTGGGGGTGAGTTATCGCTTGGGCTGGGCTTCGACAGGGTATGGTTGGTGCTGTTTTGAGGAGAATTGGCTTGAAGGGATCTTTCACGTTCCGGACTACCTTTATTTACCAGTCGGATTTCGGTACGTAAAGCTGTGAGTTGGGCCATGATAGCTCCGACGGGACCATTTTCATGGTTTGGCCTGAAATTCTGGTTGACTTGTTGCGAGGAATCAGTGCGTGAGTGCGGTCAGCCGAAATGTTGCCTCGGTTAAAATCTTTCGATGACAAGGGACAGCAGGTATATACCGGGGCACGTTTCGACTGAGGGGGATGTGTCCGGGCTCGCCACATGTAATGCAGTAGATATTCGAGAACAGTCTTCATTTTAAAAATTATTTTTTTTCAAAATCATGGTTCAAATATCGCAACGGCATTTGTTCTCATTCGAGCTAATTACGGCAGTGTTCGCTGTAATTACGTTATGCGCTCATGAAGTAATGACATGCGGTGTCAATTAAGTCAGCCCATAATTAGACGTCGTACGTAACTAATATGACGCACCCCATAATTCAGGCTTCGACATGCCCAATCAAAAACATTTAGCTTGTCGGCAACATACTACTTCAGTTTCACAGCTATTCCATTATTTTTACACGCTCAATGTTTTTCTGCCATTCATCTCCGAGGACAGGAGGTTAATCTAGGGAATGACAGCTATAAAAGTGACGTAGCCGGACTCAGGAGCTGTTTACAAGAGGTGCTCCTTGACGATTCTTGTGAATGTGGATGTTTTTTTCCTTATCGCGAGCTCGCGGACAGACTGGAGCAATAACGTCTTCTGTTTCTTGACACCGGTCATATTATTAAGCCATAACGCGAATATTGCACTTAGGATAAGAAACAAGCACGGTGAACATACGTGAGCTTCTTTTCAGTGTTTCATCAGAATGCATTTCAGGAATCTCACCGTACCAGCCGGTTAAGAAAGCTGGAGGTCTTTCTGAAGCCAGTTTCTCCTGCACAGATTTTATGCCTGTTCAGTTCTAAAGTTTCTCACACATCGCGCATGTGGAGTCGCATAGCAGCACAAGATGAGGACAGGTGGGATGACGAAGTTTGGAAGACGCATCGTATTGCCAGGTGCCGCTACGTTGCGCAATGCCTCCTGTTAGCTCAGCATGCACTATGCAGGTCATATACCCCCGCCCGTACGTGCTGGTTACAAACAAATGCTGCAACGTGAATCTGTGCAAACCAAGCTTCAACCCGCAGTGGAAGAACACGGATAAGGAAAGTAAAGGCATATTCCTCACCGAATGCTGCAGATGGGCAGCCAGAGGAGCAGTAGGAGTATTGGAGACTTTGAACGTGAATCTGCAGATTTTTGTTTGTTTCGATCTTTCAAAATTTATATCGAGTACAGTAGAATCTCGATAAACGGAAACCGCTTAAACGAAATTGCCGCTTAAACGGAACAGTAGCCATGCAGTAAGTTGGTTGGTTTTGTATTCAGATAACGTAAGAAAACTCTCGGTAATCGGAACTAAAGTTTCCACGTCACCGTTTAAACGGAACCAGAAATGGAACTTCTTGTGAAACCAATTGGCATGAGAATCAGCTTTTTACGGTTCCGGCTCTTTCGTGATTGTTTTTTTTTCCTCCCTCCTCGTAAGCCTCGTCTCGTTAGTGGTCAACCGTGTTAGCGCAATAAATGCAACATTGCAGTTCTTGTTCCAGTCGTATGGTCTCGATTTAAGACGCCGAGATTACGGGGCTCTGCTACTATTGCCTCGTTCGTGCATCGTGGTGCTATTCGCGCTTCATTACCGCGTTGCCGTCTTCTACATTCGGTGGCTCGTAAGCACTCGCGAAGTTGAGGCCTCTAGCCTCCGTGAAGATGCAGTTGCAAGGACTCAAACAAACATATTTGATGCATTTGATGCTCAGGGACTCATTGTTGTCAAATTAACTTTGTGAGTGTTGTGCCTAAACCTCTTTTATGTTTCATGCTTTCTGAAAAACTATCAGCTGCATTCACCTTCTGATGCTTCGAGTTCCATGAAATGGTATTGATAGTGTGTACGCACATAAATTTGCGCTTTCATACATCGATCTCGGTAAACGGAACTCCTGTTAAACGGAACAAATTTTTTCGGTCCCTTAAGTTCCGTTTATCGAGAGTCTACTGTACTGGGGAACTTCCCCCGTCAAATACTTGAAGGTAACACGACTAATTAGACTGAGTCCACCTATACATTTCGGTGGTTGGGTGTAACTAAAGAATAGGCATGTTTTCTTACTTAAGACCTCAGTTTATTCTAATAAGCAATTTATCTCTCTTAACATTAGAACAATGACTCTTTTGGTCGCAACTGCGTTAGGTAGCGTCATTGATAATTGGGGCAACGTAAAGCCATGAGTACTTACCACTGTCGCGTCCGATGGGAACAACACGGACCAAACACGCATCCCGCGTTTTTAAAGCAAAGCTTTCTACCCCTACCCACCAACGGTTTCTTCGTGGCGTGGAAAACAAGAAACTCCCAACGTGGCTGGGGAGGGGGAGGATGGTTTTCACTCACGGAGCACAGTGTAGATGGCGCGGTGAATGGGCGCTATTGCCCAGCGTTCCCCACGCGCAGGTGCCTGCTCACACCGGTGGGCGCGTCGGTGGGACGGCTTTGTCGTCTGCGTTAGCGACGGTTGTTTTGGGCCTGTTTTGGCACACCTTCGTGTCCATTGCCCGCTTCCTTCTCACGGCTTAATTAACTTGTTCGACAGCACCTCCAGGGTAACCCGCACCCGACTGAATTAAGTGGTCGTATGGCAGATACGTTAAGGATTGGTTTGCAGGGCGGGAGAACGAAATGTAGAGACCACATACAAACATCTGGCCGCTAGAGAAACGCTACCTTTTGCGCACTGCTTGCCATGAATGGGACACCGTTTTCCAAATTGGTGAGTACCAATTCGGTTGTGCTTTAAGAGGCATTGCAAAAGGCGAAAAGAGCGACTGGTTATGATAACTAGCAATTATAAAGGATCGCTCAGCTTTCTCGCA
Source organism: Haemaphysalis longicornis (assembly GCF_048455015.1). NCBI lineage: Eukaryota > Metazoa > Arthropoda > Arachnida > Ixodida > Ixodidae > Haemaphysalis > Haemaphysalis longicornis. The sequence continues at coordinate 107,951,418 of NW_027526361.1, forward strand.
ATTTTAAAACTTACCAGAAAACTAGCTTAAATTGGTATAAATGAGAATCACTAAGCTCACATGCCGAATTGCTTCGGTGTCTGCGCTTCTGTCGCGCGGTGGTGTAGCCCCGAGCTAGCACATCAGGATGGCTAGGTTCCGCTGTTTCGCCCTTCGAAAGACGCTCCTCTCCGTTTTCTTTCTGCCGACGCACGGCCAGGCTACATCGGCGGCGTCCGCCGCTCGAGCCCGGCCGTGACCGACGCTGCTGCGTTCGGGACGCCGCCCCCGCGAATTCCCGGTAACGGCTGGCAGAATCTGTGGTTTCACTCTTTGTAGAGCCACGTGTGGGAATTCAAGGGACGTCGCATGGGCAATTGTTGTGGGTGTCGTTTGACGCTTTGCTTTCCAACCACCTTCACAGCGTGGATTGGAGTTTGTCTTTTTGTTGTTGTTGCTGCGCGTGGTGCATGGATGTTTGGTTTTCTGCCGCACCGGCGATTCGTAACAGAGATGCACAACAACTCACCATACAAGTACAGAGTCTCTGTAATTTAAAGCGTCTTTTACAATTATTTACCTGTAATTGCCTGTTAACGGCCTTAATGACGTCAGGTAGATTGCGGGGGCAGTGAAATCCGAAAATATTTTGGGGGCCGTTTTTGGTCCCTTTCGTAGTTAGCAAGACATAAACTTAATTTCTAAACGACTGTCCCTGCGTAAAAGTGGCAGTCTTTTCGACAAATGTCCTCAGTTCTGTATTCTAGCTGCAACATCACTAAGCCATTCTTTTTCATAGTATTGACAACCATTCGGTAGATACGTGAGTGCGAAAAGGTAAGCACCTAAGGAGGGCAACACTATGCTGCAAAGTGCCTATAATGACACTTGTATTGCTACAATACAATCAGGGTGTTTTAACTGCAATGAAATTATTCTAACACTCGCTGCTGATTCTTTTTTTACCCACCGGTTGCCGTTTCCATAACATTTTGATACGTGATTTAGTATTTTGGGAAGAGTTCTCTTGAATACTCGCATTCGACTCTACTAAAAAATTTCCATATTTGAAAATTTATAGAGATATGCCTCCAAAATTTTCCAGCCGATTCCGAAGTAACCGTAATAAACAAGCGGCGATAAAAACGTAAGGCAAGGGCGCACTACGCCGGCATTATTTTTATCCGGTTTAAAATTCCATCTTTAGCCCAACTAGAAAGTCCCTATTTTGTGAATGGCATCTCGCGAGCCGGCAATGCGCTAAGAAAAAGACCGTCCAGACTTGAAACGCGTACTCCTGGAAGACTAATATCGACATACGAAAATGTGTAAAGATTCCGGCTTCAGATTAACAAAAAACAACAACAAAACAAAGTAGAAAAACAAACCAAAAGCACTTTGCTTCACGTACGTTAAGAAAGTGGAGGTGGTGATTAGGCAAGATATGTTAAAAGTTCTGTCCGATCCTGAGCCAACATATATAAATAATACATTTCAGACTTCACGAACACGAAATAACGAAGCAGAACACACCGATAACGTGATCTATTTCCATGCAAGGTAAAATGACGCCTGGCTTAGTCATAAAAAACAAAGTTTGGAAACATTGCATGCTTTCCAAACATGCCAATACCGTGCCACTATTGGACCTCAAAGAACAGTATTTCTCAATGTTGCATGTTCTGGTTCATATTTTCGCGTTCGCATTCAATTTTTCCATGAAAGCACGTATGGAGTAGCGTAACACACCGCACGAAGCTGTTAATCCGCACGAACCGTACGTGTCCGTTACGGATCGCGATCCGTTATCGTCCCGATAGACCTCGTCAGCTTATACCTTCGTCACCTCATGGCACGACCCGAGGCTGAGATGCTGTAAAGAGTACTCTGCATGCGTGTTGGCTCTCATTCCTCGCCAAAATCCTTCAAATCGGTGTTTTCCGCACAGAAACTACACCTTGGCTACGATGCACACCGTTGGTAAAGGCTACGAAATAATTAGGTAGCCGAGTGCTGAAATGTAGCACCCACACCGATTCTGTTCTTCGCTTTAACAACAACGACAAGAGCAAAAGCGAACAGCAAGTCGCTGTTGCAGGGAATGGAGCCCGAAACTAGGTATACCTTCAGATGCCCGTGTTATTACCACGAGGGCTTAAGTTATCCGTTTATGTAAAAGAGGAAGATCACCACAACTGCAGGCATCACGGCAACAGCACTACTCAAGTGCGTGAGCCTAAGCTTATTGAAATCAGTCCACGGGAGACCTGTACTCACCGACCCCGAAGCCTGGACACTCGAATATCGCAGCCACATTGGCGCAGGCAGCTCCAAGAAACATGGGCAGAAGCTGCATGCGGTTGGAGTTGAGCAGCAATATCTTGTCGCCTGCCTTGTAGCCAAGCCGCCAGAGTGCCGACCGCACAGCCTCCACTTGATCGGCTACGGCGCCGTAGGTAAGCGCCTGGTGACTCGTGCCGTTGATCTGAAGATGAGGCGGTGACGCAGAAAGAGACTTTTTAGCTCGGCGAGATTGGGCAGGAGATTGCTCCGTCAACGCCCGAATGGGCATTCCGAATGGGTATTCCGCAGACAACGAGGTATCCGGTCCTTATAGAGACCCGTACCACGAGTGGCCAAATTTATACTGTGGCGAACGTGCTACCAAATAATAATAATAATAATAATAATAATACTTTATTGCCCTTGGTTGTGACAATACAGAGTAGCGGGCCCGTCAAAGCCGATTTGGCTTGAGGGACTGGGCCCGGCAAGTCGACGAAGCGAAACAAATGAAAGGCAAAGTGGTTCATGTAGTCGCCGAAAACTCAGAAGGAACGCATCAAATAAACATAAGCATGTATACACGAAAAACACTTGATAGGTTCAATAATGACATCAAAATTTTTAAGTAGATTATACAGCATACCCATTCAACGCTTTCTTAAGTTTCATTTTAGAGGATGCATCAAAAATATAATCTGGCAATTCATTAAACATTTTTGGGACATATACACATCTTTGTGCCATACCGTATCGAGTACGAGAACGAGGGACAACAAAACGAGGGTGATTTCGTACAACTCGAACAGACTTATGTTCAACCTTAAAATCAGAAACCCAAAAATGATTAGTAACGACCGTCCGAATAAAGAGAGCATCAAATGAGGGCAAACACAAATGTTTGAAAATGTCGGTAGAGTTATACATGGGAGAACCGTAGGCTATAGATTTTAGTATGTTTTTAGTATAGCATCAACTCGCGTTTTCCACCGTGAGGAACAGCTAGCGAAAACAGTGATCCCATACCTTAACACACTGTATGCGAGTGCATGAGCTACACTTTTTTTATATGCATGGGTACAAAAGTTTTCATATTAAACAGCACACAAGCCACTTTACGAAGTTTGTCACAAACAAACGCTAAATGATGTTGCCATGATAATGCACAGTCAAAAATAATTCCCAGGTACTTTACATATTCAACGTATTCAACAGGGTTACAATTGCAAGGGTGAGTATGACAATGCAAGTACACAGGAATATTAATCAAAGTAGTTTTTAAAGGGTTCCGGAAGCAGATCAATTTAGTTTTATTGGCATTTATAGTAATTCTATTTTGTCAAAACCAACCTACAGCATTACTTATGTCACTTTGTAGAAATCTTATCGCTGTTCCATAATTAAGATGTTTAGCAAGTAGTACGGTGTCATCGGCGTACTGGAACACCTTGCATTTATAAATTACGGACGGAAAATCATTCATGTAGATATTGAAAAGCAGAGGCGATAAAATTGATCCCTGTGGCACACCAGTTAGTAAAGGAAGAGGACTGCTAAATTCTAGGTTGTTATCTGTAGTTACGACCTGATACCGACCACTAAGATATTGATTCAAAAGATCATAAAATGGCCCCCGGAAACCTAATAGTTGTAGTTTTTGTAACAATATTTTGTGGCAAACAGAGTCGAACGCTTTAGCTACATCTAAAAATAAAACACATGCAAAAGATTAGAGTCAAAGGCGGAGTATAATTCGTCTGCAAATTCTTCAAGCAGTGTCATGGTTCCTCGACCAGCTACAAAACCAAACTGCCTAGGCGAAATGACCGAAAATTTTTCAAGGAAGGAAGACATCGTCATCAATAAGAATTTTTCTAATATTTGGGAAAGGATTGACAGTATGGATATGGGCCTATATGAATTAACATTATTTTTGGGCCCGGCTTTGTAAAGAGGCCGGACAATGGCGGTTTTTAAAGGTGAAGGAATGTCTGAACCATCGATAAAACCGTTTAGTATGAAAAGGACAACCCCCGATATAGCCTCCAAATTCCTACGAAGCGTATCAATCGACATTCCGTCGCAACCGGCAGGTTTATTCGAACGAAAGCTGAAGACGATAGATTTCAGGTCAGACTTTGATAACCGCGGAAAAAATGCCGACGAAGGCAAAGATTCCTTAAGCGTGCAAGGCCCGTCAACAAGAGCGGAACATTGAGGAACGTTTCTAAAAGCACGATTGAACGCATCTGCGACCTCTACCGGATCTTCACGGAAGGATTGAAAAACTGAATAGTTACTACGTTCCTTGCCGCGTAAACTGTTCACAAGAGACCACGTCTTTCTGGGATTCTTTGAGTGTTGATTGAATTGATTGAAAAAATATCGGCGCTTGGCTGCCCGTAAAAGGGCGACGACTCTGTTTCGCACAGTTTTATGGTGTAAACGTAAGGCATGGTCTTCAGGTGAACGTTTCACACGCTTCCACAACCAATCTCTGTACGAGATAGCCTGAATTATCTCGGAATCTATCCAACAGCAATCCTTACGGCGTTTTTTCGACACAAAAACCGTGCTGGAGTGCTCAAATTCCTTCAACTTCTGACATAAATCTTCGTATGCGGTACCTGGGGAGCCGTTCAACATTAAGGTTGACCAATCGAAAGCAGACACCAGACCATCAAACTGTTTTTTGTTGACAAAAGAAAAACGAATTTTAGAATCATCAATACCTTCCTGTTTATGCCCCATAGTTAAACTCTGGTTCGCTGAAATGCGGCACGCCACAAAATAATGGTCAGCCAACTTCTTAGTGATGACGTAGGAGGCAAGAGAAAAACTTTCGGCCCTGATAAAGATATGGTCCAAGCATGATGCTACTAGCTTATTGCAAACCACTTCTTCACGTGTGGGAACATTAATAGTGCTCTCAAGACCGTGGGAAGACAGCAACGATAGATAATCAGCAACAATATGCTGGTCAGGACGCAGTATATTTATGTTTAGGTCACCGACCAAACATAACTGATCCGCTGTGCCGAAACTCTTAAAATTTTCTTCTAATTCAAGCAAAAACCTTGCGACGCTGTATGAAGGAGGACGGTAAATTGCGAAAAGTACCAAAGAAACTACACCATATGCCACTTTAATAGTAACGGATTCCGCGTGCGTGAAAGTAGCATCAATGTACGATACCTCAAAATGGTCGCGGACAAAAATAGCAATACCCCCGCCACGGCGGTTTGGTCGTGTTACAACGCAAGATTGGTAATTCGGCAAGGTGAACAAATGAATTGAAGACTCCGGAATGTTTATTTCTGTGATAACGAACACATCGACGTATCCAGTGGCAGCTTCAGCGATACATTTGAATTCATCCCAATATTTGCGCAGACTACGGATATTAATGTTCACGATGGTAAGATCCCGTCCGAAATTGCTGTTACCCAAGTCATCTCTAAAAGAGCTGAAATTCGCAAACTCTTGCGAAACAGGAGCCATGCAATTTATTGTATCTTAGTAATGTCGGACAGTTTGCTTACTCGGATGAGGGGAGACTCTTCATTTTTTTCGCGTAGATTTTGCCTGCTTTCGTCCAAGAAAAAAGATAACCTTTGTCTTTTGCTGCCATTCTAGTGAGCCAGTAGAGATCGCGGTTGAACTTAGTCAAATTTTCGTTAAAGAACAGTTTTGGCAACGCCCCCGACTGGTGCAACGGTCGCAGTTTACCACGTGAGGCAAACCAAGTCTCCTTGATCGAAACTGACGCGAACTGCTCCAGAACTACTGGAGTCGTTTCACGCTTAGCAGAAAGTCTGGGAACTGCCACCACGTCAGTGGTGGCAGTTCACAATCAACACACCCTCAGCAATAGTGCCACAGAATTCTCGCCTAGCTCTCGTCTAAATGCAGTGTCAGCTTCATCCAAGCTATTGACAATGGCTCCGAGCCATGCTGACGTTATTTACTTATTTACAATAATCCCTTGCGGGAAGTAGCAGGAGTTTGAGGTGAACAATACACGATGTTCATACAAAATAAATCCAGTAGTACTTGAAAGTGCCGCGAGTATTTGCATCTTGTGAACACCTCGGGAGGCAGTGCGTACCAATTGGCTATGGGATAGTGCAGGAAGCTAAAACTTAAATACATCCAGTCGCGGTGGAGATGACTGAACAACAAGAGGGTGGTTATTAACGAGCCGACACTCGTCCCGCGTGAGGGCAGGTATAACTCAGGATCCAGTTTGTAGTTTGTATGGCGAATTTCATAAAAAAAGTTTTGACGAGATATTTTTCTACGCGTAGTCAAAGCTTGAAGGTCCGTTTTAGCGAGCACTAGTAAAACAGATTCTGTGCTTTGGGAATGTGAATAAACTCGCTGCAAATATTTGCGCTCCTTAAAGTTTGTTGATGTTAGTTTAAGTATGTAGATCCCAGACAATAGCTGCGTATTCTAGAGTTGTCCTGTTAATGGCTTTATAGGCTATCAGTTTAAGACAAGATGTCACCTTTACCGGTTTCGGCCATAAAATCCCAGCTCGCGCTTCGTCAGTCCTCCAATACTATCAATATGCTTGTCGCACTTTAAATTGTTGGCTATAGTGACACCTTAACATTTAGCCCATTAGAGATTCTATTCTTTTATTGCCTATTGTATATTTATATTTAGATGCAGATTTTATATTTGAAATTGCAATGCAAACAATTTTATGTAAATTATTTTCATGTCTCATTTTTCACACCCGTCATAAATGCATCGCAGAGCGTCGTTTGGGAGCATTTGATCAGTATCACTTTTCACATGACAAAAGAAGGGTCAATCATCTGCATATAATATCGCATCAACTAAGAGGGGGCAACCATTTCAATATAATTTATGTAAATAAAAACAGTATAGGTCATAAAACCAAGCCCTGTGGCTCCCCTGATGATACCAATGATTCAGTTGAGGGAGATAAACGTGCGCCGCTTATTTCAACAAACTGAAGCCTAGTGTACACGTAAGCTGAAACACATCTTACAATTTGAGGATCAGTACCAAGTTTCAATATTTTTTTGAATAAGTTTATCATGAAATAGTCTGTCAAAGGCCTTAGAGAAATAAATTGCTATCGCATCGACTTTTTTTTATTTTATGGCTGTAACAAAAGCATGAACTATTTCAAAGACCTGAGTTATTGTTGAAAGTCCCTTAATAAAACCTTTCAGCTTATGGTAAAACAAATTATGGGGTTCTATATATTCAACTAAAGATTTTGAAACTATATGTTGAAGCACTTTGCAAGCTGTACGTATGATAGAAATTGGATGAATAGAGGTAGAAAATTCACGCAGAATTTTTGGCATGTTTCGGAGAAATCAAGAAGCTTAGTAACCTAAATTAAAAAGGCTCGAAAAAGTAGTCCTCGGCTTCACGACAGAACACGAGAGCCGGCCGCAAGAAGACGGTGGTTCAGATGCACATTTGGCTTTCTACTAAGGCTTACCCATTTGGATGTTTCATGGCGCCGGAGCTGATATAGCATGTATTCACCAAAATTTCTTCTCGTGTCGAATGGCTGCTCCTCTGCGTTAACCCTACTGGTAATTGAAGTGGCCATCTTTAGACTGAGAGGAGCACTGACGAGCAATAACATTCTGCCAACGAACTGTGAGCCGAGACCGCAGCTCCCTCTGATCCTGCAGTGTTCCGGGAGGGTTATCTGCTCCAATTGTTCTCATATCTGCTGCTTTGAGTCTGACATCGTGCCGATTGTTGCCTACGCCGATTTTAATCGCACATTGACACCTTTGCTTATTTCGGGTTTTATCATCTGTGAGGCATAGACCTGGAATTTTTTTTTTTTTTTTGCGAGAGTTTGCCTTACGGCATAACAGTTATATGTACAACATCCCATTTGTGTCACGCAGAAACGTAAGCAGAGACCGGTACTGCGGGCCCCAGATCCACCGCTGTAGATCAGGGGGTCTCCCAGGATGGAGCCCTGTGCCTCGGAGGTGTTGCAGAAAAACAGTTTCTTCTTGGGTATGGGTACATCACAGCGCACAGTAATCATCATTATTTTATAACCATCATCATCCCGTCCCAAGACGCATCACGCAGCTCAAAAGGTTGTTCCAACGTAACCATAATCAAACCTAAACCTAATATTACCTAACCTAACGCTACTTAAAACTAACCTAAACCTAATATAACACAATCTAACGTAACCTGAGTTTTGTATGTTTTTAATCTCACAATATGTGTCGGAACCACCTCCGAAAAGACTCTCATGCAGGATAGGATCACAATGCCTGTCCTTACAAGAGACCAAAGGCTGAACTCACTGCAGCCAAGTATATACGTTGGCTACACTGAGTGCAGGCTTGGCATGGCAGTGCCAATGCATACCATGCTGTATTTGTGTAGTCAGTGTATGTCATGCTGTAGTTGTGTAGTCACTGGTCAGTGCATGAGAGAAATGGCGCTAGAGCATAGACTTTGGGGAGCCCGGAGGTGGAGGGGCTGGAGTTCTTCGCCCTGCCAGGAAGACGAGGTCCGGTCACCCCAACATTATCCTTGCGTACGGATTTGATATCCTGAGGCATGTTTTTTCGCGACTTCAATGTCGCCAATGATTAGGTTGCACGCTGACGCGCTCGACGCTACACAGCAAATCTTCGCTCGTAGGCTTTTTTTCAAGGATTTTTAAGGATTTTTATTAGCTGTTTCTACATGGCACGAGCGCCTATAAAAGCTGCTTAGAAGTAGCTTGATGAGCCCATCAGCCCAATTCTGGCGCTAAGCAGCAAACGGCAACATGCATGCTGCACATTTTTTACATCATTCAACATAAAACACAGCAAATTATCGCAATACTATTGTAGTAACAAAAATATGCAAAGTAAAAAAATATGCGCACTAATAACTAGACAAAGAAACGAAGATTGCATTCTAAAAATGTTACAGCGCAACAGAAAAAACATGTTCTTGATGAAAAAAAAATTCCGGGCCATCTCCAATAACGTGAAATCTGAGGCGGGGCTAAGCATGCACTGTATAAGTGTATTCTTGGCGCCTTGGCATTTGCCAACTTAGATGAAACCTTTGAGGGGTACAGGTATACAGCATTGCTACAAAAGTCTCGTGTCTGTGAAGCACGAAGCGTTCTACCGCGAGGCGTTGGAAGAGGAATGTCTCGGCATGTTTTTTTAGTATGTGTTCTTGCCCACGCAGATGAAATGTTCCAGCGCGAGGCGTTGGAAGACGCGAGCGTCCCATTGTTTTAGTCCAATGACTACATGAAACGACGACGACGACAGGAGACGCCGACATTCCGAGCCCCTGAGGGGCTTCACCCATAAAATGACGAATCACATACTGAAAACAACTTCGCTATTTGCGGTGAGATATTTGAGTGGCTCCACCTGGCCCTAACGTCGGCTTAGGGAGTCGCGCCGCTGCCGTCGGCTACACTCCGCTTGTAAGGGGCAACGGTGCCTGTGCTAGAAATCGCCCGCTTTGATGCTTTAGTGCATTAAAAGCGTATTTCCAGTAATTAAGTTATTTGCCAGCTTCTGACACTTTTAAATAACTTCAAAGCTGTATCCCGCACGAGTTTGCAACACACGTGGAGGGGCAGAACAGCTTTCTTCAGGGCATCGGTCGGATGATCGATTGTGTGTAACTCGTCCTTTATAGCTTATTTGCGAGGTTCAGTGCTCAGAGCTCCTCGATAAGCATCCAAATGAGTAGGCTTCTCTAAAGTATTTTTGAGATGCTCTTATGAAGACTCAACAGTCTAATTCTACGCACCAAGCAGCAGGCTCTTAGGCGCGCATCGCACAGCGGGAAATAAAACGGCTGTCTGCGATTTCTTTTGTTGTTGTCGACTTCCATCAGATGAATGTTTTTTCTGTACCCTATGATATATTTTTTCTGCATCGTCAAAAACGTCCTATTGGGCAGTTTTGGGGTGTTTGGGAGACTCACAACGTTCGTGTGGATATTTTACTCAGGTTGTATATTCCCTTCTTCACAAATTCGCTTTCTGTATGACTGAGTGCAAGAAGGTGCATATCCGGAGCGTGCGTTGCGTATTCGCGTGCAAACACAATGAGGAGGCTATTGCTACGCCGCCGCTAAACGGCGCAGAAACGTTGTCCAGAGTACTCGAAGGCGGCTTTTGTGCCCCGAATTTCTGCCGTAACCATCCTTATCATAACGAACTGGCTCTCAACCCGCACAGGTATGACATGATTTCGGTTTGAAGGCTTGATATACTCGCTAACGAACGCAACGAATAGTATACGTACCGGTTTCTAGTACACCAAGAATCGAAACCGGGGAATATGTACATGCCATCCCTTTCAATAAACGTTTGTTGTTGTGGATATGTACAAGCATGCTCTTTATTGTTTTCCAAGCCTTTCGGGAGTAAAGAACAAATCCTGGCCTACTCGGGATTACGTTCTATAATTTGAAGAAAATCCCTCTTACTCTCTTATCCTGGACTGAGGACCCGCGGCCACAAACCAGCTCGATTTCACTGCTAAATGAAGTTTTCTCCTCCACCTCCTACTCCTCCGCTTGTGTGCAGTTTTACTGTAACGCATTTCTGTATATGTGAAGATATGGCTGGGGGAAATGTACCGAAATATGCGTCCAGGTCTGAACAAACATAGTGTTACTGTATTTTTACCGTACACGTGACTCGTTTTGCTCAATAAGGCTCCGTATTGGTTAGAAGCCTGGTATAAAACCAGCACGTGCGCACCTACACGCACAGTAGGTTATTTGGAACTCAACCAACACTACTTGCGGCCCATAGTGCATGTCGGCATACTTTCATGCAATGACAACCTAAAGTGATGTGATACAATACTTTCGTGCGTTCGGCAACGTTGCAAAAACTGTTTTACCTTACATATGCTTACCGGGAATCGTAATGCCTTCTGCCAAAGCCGTCATCCCGAAGGCCTGGAAATTGTTTTTGGTCTCGGTTATTAGCAGCTGACTGTTGCCTTTGTTGGAAAGAGTGCTGGTACAGGAGCTGACGCATAGCTCCAACTCTTCGCGCTCCGCACAGGACCGACTTCACAAGGAATGGGGCGACGCCGGTAATGTTTCTTCCGGAGCGGTATCAAAAACTATACATTAAATCACGCCCTGAGCTAGTTTATGCGGTTTTAATTCGTTTATTATGATAAAGAGTTACGCACACGCGAAATCTGGTGCGGACAAGCATCAAAAGTCAACAGAGCGCAAGGAAACAGCAGGGAGAGCGAGCCCGAGTGAAGCAGACCATAAATCCGAGAATCCTTAATTTAAGCCGACGTCACGGAGACGCGCTTCGCAGCGCCGTCCGTGGTCGCGCTCACGGCGAACGTACAAGTACTCTCAGTCTAGAAGGATGTAGTGGCAAAGAAAAAGTGATGAAAAAGTGTACACATGTGAACTACGGCATACAACAGAAGCAAGCCCTTTAAGAAAAATGGTTACATCAATCAAGGTGTTACCCACGGGGAGATACATAGTGCATTACAACGTTACGCGTAGAAGTAAAGTAATAGTTATTTAATGCCGGAAGAATCAAAAAGTAGAAAACAAGACAAAGGAAAAAAGGGAGGCCATCAACTGTTTTGCAAGGCTGCATCGATAGGTGCTAGCTTGACAAAGACTGGATGACCGGCGTAAAAAAAAAAATCAACGCAGGCAGAACGACGCTATCAATCTACACACTTCCTTCTTCGAAGCACGCGTCAGATCTATATTTCCTGCATAAAGTTTGTTCAGTAAGCGCTGTAAAGTACGTAAAGTTTTCAGACCGTTCAAGGTACGAAAGATGGCTACGTGCCATCGTTTAGTGTTTAGTGTACACAGGCGGTCTCGGGCGAAGAAAGGCCAGCTAAGAGCTAATCTTACATTATAAAAATGGAAAATTTTTGTAATGCAGTTATTCTGGAATAAACGACCAGTGTCGGCAGAGTAGCTGAGATTCCAAATGGAGCGTATGAATTTTTTTTGCAATACATGGAGTCCATTTTTATTAGCAAGCGTAGTTGTTCCCCAAGATAGGTGAGCGTAATTTCAATAGGATTAAAACGAAGAGCTATAGAGCAATATCTGAACTTTAATTGATATTCATTGACGATGTTTGTTAATAATTCCTGCATTTTGCGCTGCTGAGCACGAGGTCGCGGGTTCGATTCCCGGCCGCGGCGGCCGCTTTTCTGATGGAGGCGAAAAGCAAAAAACGCCCGTGTGTACGAGATTTCAGCGCACGTTAAAGATCCCCAGGTGGTCAAAATTAACCCGGAGCCCTCCACTACGGCGCTCCTCATCGCCTGCGTTGCGTCGGCGCGTTAAACCCTACAATCAATCAATAATTCCTGCATTGCAATACAAGTTAGAGCAGAGTAGAGTAGAAAAGACCTTTATTCGGCCGAAGCTACAGGCCGAGCATGTCGACCGCCTGGGCGACGAGTCTGCGCTGTTCTTCGCTGGACATATTGGTTTGCGCCGCTGTTAACCCCGTACTCCTTGGGCCTTTGGGGTGGCCCTGAGCCATGTTGCCGGTTTCACGGCGGAAAAGTACCGGGTCGATTTCCGGGATGTCCCTGACCACATTTCTTTCTTGAGGAGCACAGTCCCAACAGCTTCTCGTGGGCTCCTTGCCTCCTCGCCACTTTCTCTCACATTTATTTGTCTAGCGCTTTCGCCCAATTCCCTTCGCCGATTTTCTGCTGTTAACGATCGCCACGGACAGAGCTCAAACTTAAAACCCTTTGATGCCCAATGTCGCTCAGGAGCAACAACTCAAGTAATATTCCTTTCTCTAGCACTCCGTGTTTTTCTTCTTTGACAATTAACACCATCTTTCGACAGACTAAGGCCCCCGGACCTTCAAAAATTAAAAAAAGAGAGAGCAGCACGTACTTCCGTGTGCCAAAAAAAAAAGTATTGTTTATACGTGTCAACTCGCATCGAGCCCGGGGCTCATTGGGCTAGTAACGGGTAAACGAAATTGTGCAATTTCGTTGTTAATACAAATGATAGCAATGCAAACTTCACGTTAGTGTCTTCACTTGAACCGTAAATCCTTCTGATCAAGGTATATTTCTTGTTCGACTGATATATGGACAGCCAGTGCCCAGTGTTCCCCATTGCCCAGTGGGTCACAGTGTCCGTCCTAATGAACGAAGTTTTTTGTGACTTCATATTTGTGACGTCGGAAGTTCTTTTAAATCATGAAATTGTTTTCACAATCTTAAGCAAAACATTTAAGTTTTGGACATCAAAGGGTTTTGAACAGCTCCTCTGGTAGAAATATTCAGAGTCCTGGGAACTATTTTTTCCAGTGTTCAGGTCCAAATCGACTCCTTGAACTGTGCGAAATATCGCTTCCTGCAATGGTTTCACGAGGTTCCTGTGAGGACAGAAGCTGGGGATGCTACCGACGAAGGGAAGTATCTCAAGACGTTAAAGTATGCTTGGCCCACTTCGCACGCCGGGAAATTTATTTGCGCGCTCAGGTCAACGTGGAAGCTGTCATTTTCCCCGTGGGGCTCCCAGTCAACCCCAGCTCACCCATTGCGATCCCGCGTAGCGTCGGAGGTGATGAAGTATGTGCGCTCCGAAATTCCTGCGTGTGTCGAGCTCTTTCGGGTCAATATCACTCTTCAGTGCGCCCGCCATCGTTTCACGATACGTAGAACGCGTCCTGGGCATCAGGACTCCGTATGCAGAAGGTTGGGCGATGGGGCACTAACTAGCGTCGAGGCGCCCTCCTTGCCTTGTTTTGTGGCCGAGTTGCCTGGGGTGCACCGCCCGATTAGCTATCTGCTTTCCTTGTGCTTGGGGCTGGAGCGATTAGCTTTACAGCCACCACGCGACAAGGAGAGGGCTCATTGTGACGCTGTTCCGGAATTTATTTTAGTATTGCTACGCTAGCAGTAGTAGTGTCATTCAGCAAAAAGCTGCAACGATTGTGCGAATTGCCTAATGATGCGTACGCGCTCCTACGCCGTTGATCCGTTTCACCAGATTCACGATGAAAAAAACAGCGCCAGAAACACAGGGACAAAAGAAGAGGGGACGATGTACAGCGCTGAACTCGCCACTGAAAGTTTATTAGAAAGAAAATACGTATTTATACACAAAACCGTACTACCGGGTTAACAGATAACACGGGGAATGCTTGTGAGCGCACAACAGTTGACATCTTTAAACGCCGTGGAACGCGACGAAGTTGCGCATCCAAGAACTGGCACAAAATGCTTGCGGATAAGAAATTGAAATTCCTTCTCAAGTGTTGTCGCCGAAGAAGCCCTAACGCACTTGCCCTCGTTCCGTCTAATATGAAATGCCTCTATTATTTCTCTGACGTGTTGGCTTTTATGTTTGGCTACTACGCTTGTATCCTCAAAAACAGGGGAACAACCTCTACAATTTTTGCAGTGCTGTGCAATGTGTAAATAGTCATCACCCTTCAAAGAACGTCTATGCTCCATTAGTCGAATAATAAGGAATAGGCCCGTTTGCCCAGGCGAACGGGCCGATGATTTTACCTACCTCCAAGGTAGTAAAGGGCCTTGGAAACAGTTTTTTAAAGCGAAAACTTTCTTAGTGGAGCCGATGGCGTCCTGTCAAAAAAACTAATGTATTTCTCCATAGACTGGTCAGCCGACCGAAGAGCTCTCATAAAAAAAATACGGATAGGTTCTAGGGCCCTCATATTTTGATATAAAACAGCTTAAAGTGCTCCTGAAAAGAATGTATACGGAGCAATGCATTTGTGCTTAAAGGCGAAGCAGACTTTCAAAATATTCGAGTAATCTTGGTTTTTGCAAGCTGGCTTTTCCACGTTGCCTGTTCTGCAGTGAAGGATAGCCATCTGTGGAGGGAGTATGATTACAGAAAACGGGTCTACCTCTTCTGCTATCAAAAGTATTCCGAAGCAAATCACATGACAGCTACCCGCTAAGACGACTCTACAGGCGTGAAACCGGGCATGTAATGGGTTGAAAAGATCGGTTGAAAATCGCGACAAAGGAACGTTTCTGCATAAAACAACACATGCATCGATCGTGAAGGAGGAGTACACTAGTGTACCTTTATCTCATAACGTATCGGTATACATGTGGATCGTTCGTAGATGCGTCTGCTTAGTGCGTGAAAAATCGTCGCTTTCGCGCTTCTCTCAACTTTCTTTAGGATGGGATGGTAGATTTTTTCCCTAGGCGTGAAATAAAGAAAACAAAAACAAATTGCAATACTAAAGCCAAAGACCTCAAAATAAATAGCATTAAGCGTTCTTGCCTGTCTTAAATTATATCAGTATGCCCAACAAAGCCGAATTTAGTGATAGAATCACGGAACAGAACGAGCAATAAGAGGTCTACCGTATATGGTGCTGCCCAAGGAAACTTGGGGTGCATGGTTCGTAGATTTCAGCGTGCCGCGACTACCTCTTGTGAGACGGAGGCGACAATCGTAAGAATGTATCTACGAATATTTATCTTTTACCTTGATTTGTATCTCGCTTGGGTAATGTGCGCAGCATGACCAAGTTTATCATAGCACAAGCAAGAATATCACGAAGGATAACCATCGAACAAACGAACTGGGAACGTAGAAGCACCTGACTACCGGAGGGCTACTCGGAACTATTCCGACCCATGCGTAGAGTTATGCACGCAACAAAGCACGCGCTCACTGAAAAGTCACTGAAACATTAAAACGATTCGTTCTCTTTGATGCGGTACAACTGAAGTCCGGCTGATTTACATTGTAGTGCAGGCCTACCAAACTACAAACACTCCGAGCTGTATGTCCATTACGCTAGGATATGACTGGCGGGAGTTCGGGCACTTTTGCTCTGGGTAACATACTTCTTATCTCTCGCATTACTGTTAACCTACTTTCTTTTGAGGGCTCCGTGGGCTGACCTACATCTTCTCTCTGTAACGACCCAAATGTCTGCCTTGTGATCTAGTGCTTGAAGTGGAGACGGTTCGTGCAGTTTTATTAATATTACCGCCATAGCGGTGTTGGGGCCGTCTGACGATGACTGCGATAGTAGTAAGAGTCACACACACGGGCGAGTTTGGCGGCCCTCTGAGAGCGCGCCGTGGGCATGACCCCTCCCGGATGCGGTTACTTAGGTGCTCGGATGACGCAAGGCTGCGGAGAGGAATACTAGCCAAGGAGAGACAACCTCATACGGGCGACCTTAAACTATGGGCCTCCACCTCACCCTGTGAGGTGAGGCTAAGGTCAGCACAAAGGTTATAACCTGCCGAGTGAGTGAGGACGGCTGTTCGACCTCAACCTGAGGCAACGAGTCTGAGGTTTCGTGAGGGTGGAGCTGGAAGGGATATCGAAAATTAGTTACCTAACTTTTGAGTGTACACACCATCCTCTGACATTTTATCATTAGGTATTACACGTCAAGCTCCAGGGTAAAATTTGCCCGTAAGATAATTAATGCGTGCCTACGTACGTACGTCACGGCATACACATGATCACCAAAGTTATCGCTGCAATAAAAGTAAAATTTCTAAGAATCATTCTCCTATAACGCCAGCTTTTCAAGGTGACCATTTCACCAGCTTTCTGCCGCTTCTCGGGATTTTAATTTGTATTCCAAAGCTATGAGCAGGGGCGGGAGTTCTCTTGGAAGGTCTCGTGAATACGCCAAGTACGGTAAGAAGTCACTGAGGTGTGTGAAGTGGTGCACGAGATTAGAAAGACACCAGATAGGAGCTGGTGTCTCATATCTCTGGAAGGTTTAAATTTTTAAGACAGGTCCCTATAGATCTTTTTTATTCACACGTGGGGGGAATAAAGCCGCAATCTCTCATCATGTTCTGCGTTCCTCCCGTTTAGTTTGAAAGGCTAATGAAGCCAGTATTGATGATATAGTCAGTATTATATTTGGAAAGAAGGAAAAGAAAGAAAGAAAGAAGGAAAAGAAAGAAAGAAAGAAAGAAAGAAAGAAAGAAAGAAAGAAAGAAAGAAAGAAAGAAAGAAAGAAAGAAAGAAAGAAAGAAAGGAAGTAAGTAAGTAAGTAAGTAAGTAGGTAAGTAAGTAAGTAAGCAAGTAAGCAAGTAAGTAAGTCAGTAAGTAAGTAAGCAAGTAAGCAAGTAAGCAAGCAAGCAAGCAAGCAAGCAAGCAAGTAAGTAAGTAAGCAAGTAAGCAAGTAAGTAAGTAAGTAAGTAGGTAAGTAAGTAGGTAAGTAAGTAAGTAAGCAAGCAAGCAAGCAAGCAAGCAAGCAAGTAAGTAAGTAAGTAAGTAAGTGAGTGAGTGAGTGAGTGAGTGAGTGAGTGAGTGAGTGAGTGAGTGAGTGAGTGAGTGAGTGAGTGAGTGAGTGAGTAAGTAAGTAAGTAAGTAAGAAAGAAAGAAAGAAAGAAAGAAAGAAAGAGAGAAAGAAAGAAAGAAAGAACCAGATTTTCTAAATCGTAAATTTTAATATGTACAAATGCTGGGAACAGCAACTGGGTTCATAGCTAGAAGGATGGATTTGGATCTATACAAAAAAAAACCGCAATTCTTTTCTAATACAAGTAAAAAACTGTGTGAAAACACGAGGTACAATTCAAGGGGGGCAATCTGAGTGATTAGAAAGATGCAAGGGTACATAGATGCGAAATAACACCAGGATGCGAAAAGAAGGTACAAAAACAATACATATTATGTGCACAAGAACGAACAAAGATTCAACTGGGTGAACTGTGTCAGACATTGCATTCCGTGTGGTATGCTACTGCGTATTTTCATGCCGATTTCGTGCCAAGCTACACCCGCTTGGGACAAAAAATGGCCCAAAAATTTTATATAATAAATAAATAAATAAATAAATAAATAAATAAATAAATAAATAAATAAATAAATAAATAAATAAATAAATTTCAGCTTCTGCTGATGTCAGGCCGAATTACAGGTTAGGGTAGGGGTGAAGTGAGGTTGAGGTGTAATGCGTGGCGCTAGCGCATGCTGACGTGAGTTTGCCTACCTCAAACTCAACCTCAACCTCAATGGTGAAGTTGAGGTTTAGGTGAGGTCAAGAAAGAAGATTTGAGCTTGAGGGGAGGACGAAGCTGGGGATGTCATTTGCCCCCCTCTCATCCCAGCTCGCAGAGTCGAGCAGATCCCAGCGCTCTCGCGGTGCACGCGGCTGCCCCGGTAACTGCTGAACCGCCTGCGTGGAGCGTACCGACCATGCAAAGTGGTGACACGGTGATCGAATCGCGTTACCACAGTTGGCGCCTGTGTTTTTGCACGAGCACTCGTGGTCTCTGCTTCACTACGGCGCCCCTGCGAGGACTTGAATGCCGCAGCCTCTGTGGGGCCTTACGTACGATTGGATTAAGCTCGTATGGCCTGTGGTTACGCGCTGTGTCCATTCGGAGTCTATGTGCAGAGTACGGCAATACAATTGACATCGACTTACGGGGCGGCAAACTTTATTTCTGTGCAGAGGCCCCAAGCGACGCGAGGCGACACATTGAGGGTTCAAAGAGACGCGAGGACCGGATACTGATCTCCGGCGACTATGGAGGAGCGCTAAAGCCATTGTTGCAAATCTTCTGAGGGAATACATAAGGGGACTCTGAGTATGTTTTTAAGGCGTAGCGTTCGTTGCCGAGTACCCCCACAGCCAGGACCGTGTAACGCCCTGCATTTCCACAAAAATGCATATTTCACGAAAGTTCCGGCTGTAATCGTTAAAATAGCGTAAGTAGAGGTAATTCGTCGAGCGAAATTTTGAAAAACCAAAAAAAAAAGAATTGGCGAAACGTGTAACACCCTGCATTTCCACAATAATGAAGATTTCGCAAAGGTTCCACCTGTAATCGTTATAAGAGCCTAAATGGAAGTAATTCGTCGAAAGAAATTTTGAAAACTAAAAAAAAATAAGAAAAATATTACATATATACGAAAAATGGTGAACCGTGTAACGCCCTGCATTTTCACAATAATGAAGATTTAGCAAAACTTCCAAATGTAATTGTTATAGTCCCGTAAATGGAGCTTAATGGTGCGGCAAAATTTTAAAGAACTAAAGAATAAGAAAACTATTGAAAAATTACGCAAAATGTCAAAACGTATAACGCATGGCATTTCCACAATAATGCAGATATCGCGAAAGTTCCACCTGTAATCGTCATAATAGAGAATTAAAAAAAAATAATTACGAAAACTGGCGAACCGCGTAACGCCCTACATTTCCACAATATTGCAGATTTCGGGGAAAGTTTCAAATGTAATCCTTATAATAACGTAAATGGAGATAATTGCTGGAACAAAATTTTGGAAAATATTCAATAACAAAAATATAAAAAAATACGGAAAGTGGCAAACCGTATAGCGACCTGCATTTCGACAAAAATGCAGATTTTGCTGAAGTTTCACATATAATAGTTATAATAGCGTACATGTAGATAATTGTCGGACGGGATTTAGAAAACCAAAAACTTTGACTCAAAACTAACACTCAAGACAAGCGGCATAAGAATGCTACGCATTAGTAGATAATTCTCCGAATTTCTGCAAAATTTTCTTTTTGGCTGAAGCTAAGTATATATACAACAGGAGTAACACAACATTGCGGAACAATCTGATGCAAATTCATTCTGAGTGGGCAAGCAGGCCCCATTTGTTTCGCTTTCGTCACTAAGCGGTCCCTAATTGATAGTGCTTGTTCTCTTCAACGTGTGTGCATCGGACTGTTTTCTTTCCGGGCCTTTAGCCCTTTCCCAGTATCGGCGGGCGCACCTTTTCTCTCGCGCCGTTGCTGATAGCGGAGGCCGTACACAAAACTGCCCGGAAACACTCTCTCGCCTAGCCACGCACCCCAAATATGACGCAGTCCACCACTGCGCAGGTGTGGCTCGTACTGACACCACCGGGATTGTTTTTGCTCAGCTGTATTATCATTCTGCCTCCATGCAACCGCTGCTATGCTATGCAGAAAACTAAACTATATTCCATAAAGGAAACTCAAGTAATGCTTAATAACCTCAGGAGAGCACAGCGGTTTGAGATAGGTGGCGACGCAGTGTAAGTGGTAAGCGAATATATCTACTTAGGCCAAGTAGTGACCCCGGATCCCAACCATGAGGCAGAGATAATTAGAAGGATAAGAATGGGGTGGAGCGCATTCGGCAGGCATTCTCAGATAATGAATGGCAGCCTACCGGTGTCCCTGAAGAAGAAAGTGTATGACAGCTGCATCTTACCGATACTCACCTACGGGGCAGAAACTTGGAGGCCCACTAAGAGGGTTCAACTTAAATACAGGACGACTCATCGAGCAATGGAACGGAAGGTGATAGGTGTAACATTACGGGACAAGAAGAGAGCGGAGTGGGTCATGGAACAAACACGTGTTAAGGACATATTAGTAGAAATGAAGAAGAAGAAATGGGCGTGGGCATGGCATGTAACGCGAAAGCAAGATAACCGTTGGTCATTAAGGGTAACCGAGTGGATCCCTAGAGAAGGCAAGCGTGACAGGGGGCGGCAGAAAGTTAGATGGGCAGATGAGATCACAAGTTTGCGGGGATAAATTGGCGGCGGTCAGCGCAGGACCGGGATAAATGGAGATCCATGGGAGAGGCCTTTGTCCGGCACTGGGCGATGATAGGCCGATGATGATTATTACTATTATTATTGTTATCATTCATACCCCCCTCCCCCCCCCCCCCCTGCGGCTGTGGCGATGTTCATTCGTTTCTTTACCGCATCCGTGACCATTCTATGAATTTCGGCACATATTATAGTCGGCTCTCCTAGTGCTCGCGAACTAAAAGTGTACCCTGCAAACTTCGGGAGCACTGGTAATTCTTACAAAGACAGTCTTCAACGAAATCGCGTTGCCTTTTTCCGAGCTCCGCTATTTTATGGAGAGCGGTTTTCGATTGCGGTCTATTCGACCAAACCGCAATGAGTGCCCAAATATCGATCGCAGGAATGCGTGGCGTGTCTGGTGCTCCGCTTTCTGATTTACTCCGTTTTCTAGTCCGTTAACTGTTCCCATTGCATGTCAGCGGGCTCTTTGACATATCTCTTTGCATGTCTTTCCTCTTTCTAGAGACCCAGCAGCAGAATTTCTAAGAATCGTACATCACCGGGCAAAAAAGCCCACGTGTTTGCCGTTATTCCATGTATCGCCATGAATACAACGGCAATTGATACACCTAACCCGTAGGTACCAGATATAGATGGAACCCCTTGCTTGCAAGTTGCAAGACTGACTGGGAACGAGAAAGCAGACTGCGCAAAAAGGTTCCGACATTATCGCTTGTGCGCTTAGTAGAGGTATACGTCTGTCGTTTTTTACGTTCAAATGGTCAAGCTACGGCGGTGTGACACGCGCACTTGTATGTCCGTGAACTCACACACACAGACACGACGCAAGCGTGAAGCAAACACCCAAGCACATGCCCCCGCGCATGCACGCACACCCACGCGCACGCACGCACACACGCACACACGCACAGACGCACGCACACGCACGCACACACACAAACTGGGGCGGATGTAAGTTTAGATCTCTTTATGCATGGCAATTTATGGTGCGGAAAGGAAGCAAGGGACGCGAAAGAAGGAAGTTCGAGGTAACGCTGCTTTGCTTAGTAAAAACAAATTAGAGGAAAAGGGAGATACACCAACCAAGGCCGCCTATTGAATGCGGTCCCAACGTTTCGGAGCCTCCTCGGCTCCTTAATCAGTGGTGACTGTTTCAATAAACGCCCTTGGTTGGTGTATTTGCCTCTTCCTCAGGTATCACCCATCCACACAGAGTTCGGTGGAGGATGTTCACATTCAAGAAGAAATTATTACGCAGCACTTGAAAAACAGAAATAACACTGATGCGTAGAATGCGTTGCATCCTACGCTGCTGCTTCGAAGGACTTCAACATCAATAACCTATTCTTAATATGCAAAACTTTGCTCGTGGTACCACACTGCTTTGGTATCGGTGTACGCCATGTTGTCTTGCACCTTTCTGGTACCAAAGTATCAGTGAGCTTTCCCAAAAAGTTTCATGGTGTTTGTGTGTAAATAAATGTCGTAAATAATAGCGTGAATAAATAAAATAAAAATCTATTTCCTCAGTTGCGCTCGCGCACGGAGAGGGTGGTGGGAGGGGGGTGGAGTGTGTATACGAGGTCCCTAATCCCGCTGCGTACGAGTCAGTAACAACTACCGATAACTACGTTTCTTTAGGGGGTTACCAATCAGGGTTGCCAGGTTCGGCCATTTGTCGCCTAACTGGAGACATTTCGGTGTTTGTGGCGACGAAAATTTCAGTGTGGTGACTTGGCTACTTTATGGCTCTTTTGAGCATTGGTGATTTTATATTTCCGGGCACTTCCGAAGCCCCAGTTTCCACAAAAAGGGCCTTATACGACTTCGGTGCATTCAATAAACGTTTTCGCTATCAGCCTTCGAGGCAAACTGAACAATCCGAACAGAACAAAACTTTTAGCAGGTGACGGTGATGTAACAGTCTAGAAATAGGGCCTAACGAAAGAGAGTCGCTCAAACACACCACCATACAGCGCTACTTACCGGCAGAAATTGTAATTGGCCTTGCTCTTCTTAATATCCGGCACCCGATGTCGCATGAACAGCGCCAACGCCTTCAATCAACGCCGTCGGTTTAGATTGTAATGCTTCAATAGTTTACGGGAGCTTTCAATTTAATGCAGAGTGGTGGGAAATGTGTCTGACAATGTAAAATAGGCCCGGGAATGTAAAGAGGGAGCAAAAGTGGTAAAACACGGTGAGCAGCGAACGACCGTCCTAAGTCATTCATTATCTTTGAATTGTTCACCTAATAGTAGATATATTACCTTTCTCGTTGACAGTGGTCAACCGCTGTTGCTTTCCCGCCCCACAGCAAAAGAATAAAATTTGCGATAGAGTTTTCTACAACTCGGCATTTCTGCATTTTTCCGCAAGGTAATCAAAAAGTACTTACTGGCACCGCCTTTCTGAAAATGGCGACATTTCTGGACGCTGTTCAAACATTCCCTTTAAGGTGGTGACTTTTTTTGGCTACTTCAGGCAATTTTCCGGCGAATTTGTTTTCTGAGGACCTGGCAGCTCTGGTGCCAATCAACCTTATGCGGATTTCACGTCTGCTTTCACCCAGATGATCAGCCCTGTTGCAATGGCCTTTTTCCTGGGGTGATGCCTCGGCTACATCCACGACAAGACGACACCGTTTATTTTCACCGTATACATATATTGTTTATGTGGACCTCCGAAAACCGCCAAACCGGCTGTTACCAGCCGTCAGGAAGATGTGGACTGCATGCAGCTTCTCAGCTGTCTTCCTTCCCCCGTCATGAACTGGTGGCACGAATGACAACGTGTTCGCTAGGGTTATTGAGGTGTTGAACGTGTCTCGTAACTTGTAGAGCAAAAGCTCGTTAATTAGAAACGCACGGGGAAGCCATCGCAGTTCGAATTAGTGGAAGCTTGAACTAACGGAATTGAACAATAACAAGAGCACATTGCGATTGGGAAGCAGCAGGCCATGCTAACAATTTGATGCTAGGAAGAAGTACGTAGTTGCACTCTGACTTTTGAAGTTAAAGCGACAGCCAGCACGTTATACTGTAATTGACGAATGTAGCATAAGACCTCCTCTTCATTTTCAAAACTGACGATGAGACTGGCGGCATTCTATGCAGCCACGACTTCTGAGAGGACGGCCGCCCTGGTTCCGTTCTCTGTGTTGGTTCTTTCTCCCCTTCCTCCCCGTCGTCACTGGCAACGACAGGTTCCGCGCTTCTTACCTGGGAATTGATGTCGTAATCTGCCCCGCACCATACACCCCTGCAATCGCGTCCACATCGACGAAGTCCGCGGAACGCCCGCCATGCAGGTTTCAGATTGGCTTTACCCGATTTTGCCTTTTGAAACCAGTCTTCCTTTCGGCCTACAGGCGACGCAGACTCGCACGCAGGCAGCGGCTGCGTTTCTCAAGCTGCAAGACCTGCGCCAAGCCACCGGCGTTGACACGTAGATGGAATTATAAGTGCGGAACCTACTCGCGTTCGAATGAACGGGCGTTGCCATAGATAGAATTCTATGGAGCCGTGGCGGGCCAAATCACACAGTTCAAATTACCCATAAATTCGAATGATTGAAGTTTGAATTAACGAGCTTTCACTGCACTTATCTACGCACTCGCCACTGCTCCTCTTTGCGTCCATTCCCACATCAGGCGCAACTGTCCCTAGAGATGTGCTGCACGACTCGTTGCTTTGTTGTAACTGCTCACGATGGCGTCGCCTGCCTCAAAAGCTCCTGTGCGATGTCTAAAGAGAGAGCTTTGTTTAATTGCATCCCGTATTGCATTCCCTGCCCCGGCCTAGCAAGAGGGCTAACTGCAGAAGCTTAGGTATCTCGGAGTAAGGGCGCCTTCCACACGGCTGGACCTGTAACAAATGAATGAATGAATGAATGAATGAATGAATCAATCAATCAATCAATCAATCAATCAATCAATCAATCAATCAATCAATCAATCAATCAATCAATCAATCAATCAATCAATCAATCAATCAAGCAATCAATAGTAGCTAAAAAGTCCATTGTCGATGCACTCCCGCTGAGAAAAGTAAACAGCCAGCAACACAAAGCTCAAACTAAGCGCAGAGAAGAGGTGAGAAGCTTGTGAGCGTAACTGTAGGACTCTTGCTCTTTGTGAGAAACCAATATTCGGTTCAAATGTCCTTGAACACACAACCTAACAACTGCTCAAGTTTACCCCAAAGTTTGTGAAACGTGTTTTAGGTATCCTCACATGAAGCTGACCTAAACACAGCTCTTAACTCCATCCTGCTTCCTCTTTACTCCATTGTATACCCATGTCGATTCCCGGTATAGACCCATGTTGACTCCTTGGTTAAGCGAGTTGGATTTCATTAATTCATCTATCTCGTACTCGGCTTAATTTATGCTTGGCCAGAAACTCTTGCTCCTCGCCGACTTTACGCCGAAGTAATATTTCCTGCCACTGCAACCATTTGCAGCGCAGCACGTGCTCTTCCAGCCCCCATTCTGCTTAGCTGGGTCGCCTGACTGCGCTCTCGGTCACGTGGTGGTGTACGTGGTCACGCCCACGTACAAGCGGCCAACCCAGGCTCCCGACCTGACGCGGCTGTCGCAGGCGCTCATGCTGACAGAGGCGAAGATCTTCTGGATCATCGTCGAGGACGCGTACGCACCCTCTAAACTGGTGAGCAATGGCGCCATGTGGTTGCGCTTGCGCCATCAGCTGTTCTGTTCATAAAAAAACGACCAGGGGAAGTGATTAATAGCGGTCAATATTGAAATATCAATAGTAAAATAACGCACCCATCCTCGTTAACAAAATTACAGTTCTAACCATGCTCACGACCACTCCATACGCTGTTTACTGCTTAAGGAATATATTGTCTTCTTCAACCATACTTTTGTCAGCACAAAAATAGAACATGTCGTCACGTTAGCATTACCACATTCACACTTAAACAATATTAAAGCATCACAACTCCTAGAGACGTGCTGACCATGCAAATACTATAATAACTACCTGGAAAACGGCCCCCGGGGAATTAGTAGGGTGATTGCACTGAACGAGATATGCCACAAAGCCACTATCCCTCGACCTTGGTTACGTGTTTTGCGTATTTTAGCAGTTCTTAATGCGTGTAATAACATCAGCTTAATGGTGGGTTCATTGGTAACTTGATAATCACCCAATAATACGTTGATGAATTAGAGGAACGGAATTGAACTGCCCGGCCATTCCCGGAGTGGGAATGGGCGATGTTCCGGCATTTCGAGGAATTGAAAGGAATGGAATTTAGGCAACTTGTAATTCCCCGGAATGGAATTGGAATGGAATGGGGACGCCTATTACGCAACACTGGTTGGTATCTGGAGCTCTCCGGACACCTACCTACGGCGCTCTATGCTACTCTGACGCGCGACGGAAAAGTTTGTCGTGGAGGTCCACATAGCACTCAGTGGACGGTGGTTGGCTCGCTACACCGTTACATGGTGTCAGCACTGGTCTGTGCGTATACATGTAAAATGCTTTACTTTGACGTTTTTTAAATCTTCGCTGACGTTATCACCTTATGTATGAACAATGGCATACCTTTCAGGCCACCATAGTCCTAATGTCTACCGCCCACCCTCGAGAGCATCTCATACATGTTTCTGATGGAGGCGGAAAGCGAAAACGCCCGTGTGCTCGAGATTTCGGCGCACGTTAAAGATCCCCAGGTGGTCAAAATTATTCCAGAGCCTTCCACTACGGCGCGCCTCATGGCCTGTGTAGCGTCGGCGCGTTACACCTCAGGCGCGTTACACCTCACAATCAATCAATCAATCAATCAATCAATCAATCAATCAATCAATCAATCAATCAATCAATCAATCAATCAATCAATCAATCAATCAATCAATCAATCAATCAATCAATCAATCAATCAATCAATCAATCAATCAATCAATCAATCAACCTCGAAACACATGCAGTGGTGCCCTGCCCCCCACACAGGCGTACACACAAACATACTCTATATGTCGAGTGAGTAATGAAATAAGGGATGTATACCCGTATTATTGCGCATGTGTTAGATGCATGATTCTGAAATTCAGTGCAATCGCTTAGTGCCGTACACTGAAGCCTATCTCCTTAGCGAGGCAGAATCCCACGAAACCGAATGAACCACGGACACGTAAATTGGGACGTCAACTAGAACTTTCCGGATTTAAAACAATACTTCTTACCAAACGCATGCAGGATTCCATTCACAAAATACGTTTGCTTCCTTTCACCGCTGACAAGAGTGTTATTGCGAAGAGACATCGGCCATCCAGTAAAAGCAGCAATAGTGTTCCCTTCCAAGGAAAGCTAAATGTTTCCCTGCTGCCAATTCGGGCTGGGGCTAGATAGATTGGCGAAACCAGCACAATAGCTCGACGGGGGAGCCGCGGGTTGAAGCTTTCACAATGAGGGATTTCTTTTACTGGGCAAATTTCTGCAAGAAGCTTTACAGGCGTTTTTGACATGCCACCATGCATAATCTGGGTAGACAACAATATTTTTTTCTTTCTAGAGACTAGCTACACCAAGAGAGCCTCACATGAAACAAAGGGATTATTATCGAATTCAGCCATTGTCCATTGTCGGGAAACGGAAATCCTGCAATTCGTACGTTCATATTGATTTTACACGCACGCATTTCCTTTTTTTACGCCCTGTACATGCACAGTCATGAAGAAATGAAATGCGAACACGAAGATATGACGCAGAACACGAAAAATGGAAAAAATACCGTTCGTGTAGGCGAAATAACGGCACGTGGTTGGTATTGTTGCATTTTGGTAAACGAAGGCGTATGCGGCAGGGTTGCGATGCACCCTGGCGTGGCGCGTAACCGGAAAGGCCAGGCAGCAGGGGTACTCGAACAGTGGGCCTCGTCAAATATGGCTGACACACGAGCGCAAGATGCTGGAGCGTTGACGTCGTCCTCTGCAGTTCCAACGACAGCCTACCGCACATGACACGTACGCTCAACAAGGCGATTACACGATGTTGGCGATTACACGATTACATGAAGCATGAAGGAGATTGTGCTACCTACGCGACAGTATATTTAGAAAGCCGCATTTCCCAAGTTTTTCACTCTAATTAATACACGCGTCAATTTGACCTGCATGGAAGGAAATCACGCCATCTGTGTGTTCTGGTTCATATTTTCGTAATCACGTTTCATTTTTCCATGAGTGCACATCTATGCATCTCTTGTACACTTGCATTGCGACGGCCGGAAGGTGCGGGACGTACTCCGTCGCTCCGGGCTGGACGGTGTGCATCTCCTGGGGAAGACGCCCGTCCAGCACAAGCAGCCGTCGGCTGGCAAGGGAGTCGCGCCACGGCGCAGGGCGCTCGAATGGCTACGCGCAAACGCCACAACACCCGCGGTCCTGTACTTCGCTGACGACGACAACTCGTACGACCACCGGGTGTTCGCTCAGGTGACAGAGCCGTAATTTCCTCTCCCATTCCTCAAGTTCTGGAAAATATAAAGGTGGAGGCCACCGTTCCCTTCATTTGCGTGCATCTCATTGTTATTTTCTCCTTTTCCAGAGCCATAGCTCCTTTCCCTTAGACCGTTAGAGCGATTCAGGGGTAAAGTTTAAACAAAAGAACAGGATTCACTAAAATGGCCGCTTATCTGCAGTTCACTGCAAATGTCGTCGAAAGACCATGGTCTTCTGCCGGCCCTGCCGCACAGCACCTACTCCGCCCTTCCCGCTCTTCACATTTCTTTTCATCCTCTGTCGCCCTTCTACCCCTTACCAAATGCGATGGAGGGTTGCTCAGTTCTAATGAATTTTCCTGGGTTCGCATAGCCATCACACCGGGCAACATGTTGGGATCTGTTTATTTCTTCTTTTTTTTTTTTGGGGGGGGGGGGGGCGGCTTCCGGCCTGGCGCAGCTCGAGTTTCTTTTAACAGCGAAACTGTTTAGCAATTCGTTGATTCCGGCGTTTCACACAACTCAGTGCCACAGTATAAAAAAAACAAATCACCGGCATCGGCAGGACTGGGGTTTGTGTTTGGTAGATCAACGGCGTTTTTACCCACTCGACTACGACCATGAGTTAGTACCTGAGAGTGAAACGGCTTCCTCACTCGACTGTGACTGTGGAGAGAGGGATCACGCCACCTGCTCGACACAGAACACGCGATAGGGTACACGCTTAACCTGCGGGTGCCTAGTTTAAGTGTGCGCTTTCCGTTCGTTCGTTCTGCTTCTTCCATTTGCTGCTTCGCCGTCATAGCAACCAAGGTGGAGTTAAGGTCGTTGCGAAGAAGAAGCAAATCAGCTGCAATCGTGGACTTGAGCAGTCGTGATGGCCGTGAAGGTTGCGTACAGCTTTGCTACCTACACGTCTTACGCGTTAGTGTGAACTTCCTACATTTTTTGTTTTAGTGTTTACTTGTATATTGCCTCTCTTCGACTTCGACACAGCTTAGCACATTTTTCCCTTTTGACTTGTTGTGAAAGCCAATACGACGTATATGCTTAACTGAAAGAACGCTGGCGTTCTCGGTTAATACTCCTATTTTGCCTCACATACCCCTGAGTTTTCTTGCGCGCTGAGTAATGTGGACATGTATGAACCACTGCAGCTGTCTTCATCGTTAAGAATCCGGAGCGGAATTTTGAGTTGTGTCCGTTTCGGAAATTCCCATGTCGCGTACATCTAACTCGTGACGCAGTTGCACTTGCCAGGCATCTGACCAATGGCATGCACATAAGCCGAAGCCTTCCTTGTGCTGCGTCACAGCCGGGCCGTCTGCTTTCAGCCAATCAGGGCCCCTGCTCGAAATGAACACGTCGAAACGGACATGAAATAGATGAAACTGAGAATTCCGCCCTGCAGCATACCCTTGCTCACATACAGCCGCCGACATTACTCCAGATTACGGCTTCAAGTGCGGCCACAAACCTTTTAACGTTGAATTACTCGACGTCCGTGTGCCAGTTTTGTATAAATATGGTTTAAAAACCAACATGCAGTATAGAAACACGCTGTCTCTTATACTCGGTGACAACTTAAGAACGGCACCGGAAGTTGCCGCTGTGCCTTATCACCCTAGTCGGATGTTTCTGCGCGCGGCGCAAGTAGGCCGTTACTGGGAATATTTTGAACATGGCGTGAGCCGTTCCCGTGATTTTTTGGACTTAATATGCTTATAAACGACTCCAGTGACGACAAACAAACTGCGTGAGACAAGGCAGACAATATCACGCATTCATAGCAAACCCCTTTCAAAACGCGCGCGCACTGACGTCACGGGTCCGGAGCTTTGGCGGAGGGATACACTACATGAGGTGGTGCCGTTCTTGAGTTGTAACCGAGTATAGCACCTACGCATTCTGTTGCTGAAAATTCCCACCTCCAACTTAAATGCTTGTCATTTTTCCGGCTCTATTCCGGTACGCTCCAGATTACTCGAGTACGCAAGGTGGGCGTGTTTCCCGTGGGCCTGGTTGGCGGCTTTGGCATATCGTCTCCCGTGGTGTCACGTGACGGCCGCGTCACTGGCTTCCATGACGCGTACGACCGGCGGTTCGCTGTGGACATGGCGGGCTTCGCCGTCAACCTGCAGCTGGTGCTGTCGCCCAAGGAGCCCCAGATGCCCTACAAGCTGGGAAGGTTGGAGACCGCATTTCTGGAGAGCCTCGGCGTGGCCCTGAAAGACTTGGAACCACTCGCCAATAACTGCACCGAGGTAGGGATATACCGATAACAATACTGGAAGCTGCACTGAGGTATTGCAGGCAACTGATAGAGTACAAAAGCTTAGCAGGTAATCGGATCTGCGGCCAAAAAAAAAAATACATTGCTAACCGTCGCAACAGGTTGCTTCTGGGAGTTTGTAATAGAGTTATTATATCTTTGTTTCACGTTATTCGCAGTTCAACTAAAGTGAACTTCGACCAAGTTTGGTCGCCATTTGGCTTGGTCGCCATTTGGTCGACCAAGCTTGGTCGCCATTTGGCTAAAGCAAATTGTCTCTAATCCCCAGGCTGGTGAGGTAATTAGAATGGAACCGCCCATAAGATAAGAAAAAAAAATAACTTTCGGTTTGTTGCGTATTGAAAACAGAAGTATAAAAGAAAATTTAATATTATTAAAACATATGTTTAAACAATGAGGAGGCATTCTTATCACCCAATCGATTCAACTAAACAATGCACATAGAGAAATACTTTCCTTCTGATTCCTGAAACGTCAGTCATTCTACAACTTACCCTTGTGCGTGTCACTAGTTCTCTTGCAAAATGACTGAAGTGTATAAAAATTGGGCAACCGGTTGTAAAATGCTCTTGGCGAACATTTTTTTCAGAGGATATTCGTAACAGGAACTGGTTACTAACAGCAATAGTAAGCCTACTGTTGGCACATGTTTGATGAAAATAGGGAATAATCGTACACGTTGTAATTAGTCGTCTGGCTCCCAATGAATCCGTATCATAACGAGAAACAAGCGTTGAGTGGTGTAGCGCATACAATAGATGTGTTTGTTTACAGCTCGAACTTGTCGCCGCAATCAGGATAATCCAAAAGCGAGCTTCAACTTCTCTTCTTTTGCCCCGCTCGTAGAGGCCTTATATGTAGTACTTCTTCGTAGTCTTTTGGGAAGCCAGTGAAACGCCCCCAGACTCATTTCACACAAAAAGTCACGCGGGCCAGTTGAGGAGATTCATGTACAACATTGCGTTGGTGGCAGTATATACAGTAAGCTCCCATGGACTACTCCTGCAGTCCGTACAGCATGTTACTACGCCAATAACAAAACAAAACCTTGTCTGGTCAACAGCCGATAGATAAAGCAAATTACGCCCATTCCGTGCACATTTGAGGCCGTTGCAATCCATAGTAATGGTACGTTGTTGTGCGGTGTTTCTTCGTATCTCATGAGTTATGGGGCTTCCTACCAATGCGAAAGCATCAGCTTACTCGGTCGTTCAGAAACCCGGCGCCCCTGGCAGACAGGCGGCACACAAAACGGCCCACGGATGGAGCATCATATGGCCGACGGCTCAAAGCAGAATAAACAGGTACTTGAGATGAAAACTCGATTGGGTATTTGATTCCGGTAGGGGGTCCGAACCAGGGACCTTCGAACTGTGAGACGGGCACGCAGCCCCAACACCACCACGGCTCGGTGACTCTAACTGTCTAAAGGTGACCTAGTGAATATGCCGTGGCCTTTGAGTTAGAAACGGGGGTTAGAGGAATGTACTGAGGCCAGCATGCGTAATGTGAGGGCTCCAATTACGGAAGTAACAATTATGGAAGCAGCAAGGAACACCCTTTTAAATATCCTTTTCTCGTGGCGATGTGAATGAGGGCGTGTGCCGAGTCACAGTAACCGAGAGAAGAATGAAAGCCGCAAAGGGAAAATAACGTATACTAAGGAATTCATGATACTAGCGAGCATAAAGGCAGGGACACAGCTAAAGAGAAGACGAAACACACGCTAGAATATCTAGCGTGTTTCGCTAGAGTATCTAGATAGAATATTTAGCTAGATTATCTAGCTAGAATATATTGCTAGAATATCTAGCTAGAACACGCTAGAATATCTAGCGTGTGTTTCGTCTTCTCTTTAGCTGTGTCCCTGTTTTTATGTTCGTTAGTATGATGAATTCCTTAGTATACAGTAACCAACTCGCCCAACTTAGCGCTTTAGGAGAATAACGATAATAATAGAATTACAAAGTTTCTTCGCGATTTTTGCACCAGTAGGACGAGCGGCTTCAAGCGAACCGGCTAAGCAATCTTACGACTAACAGCACAGCACCAACGAATACAAAAAAAAAAAAGACGGTACAGGATAGGCGCTGTCCTCTCTTTTCTTCCTTCCTGCAATTGTAGGTTTAGCGCTTTTTGTTTTAAGACAAATCCACATTGACTTGTCTAGGTTTCTGTTCTTTTGAGACCAGCCAACCCCCATTTTTCATTTCACACACCAACGCTACAAAAAAGTACTTTGAAAGTGTTAGCTCAATAACTTCGCCAAATAGTCAGATTAGCTCACGTTCAGTTTTTATTTCGTTGTTATTGTTACTTACTATTATTCGCAACATTAGTAGTTATTATTGCTCGAAACATGAATGTACAAACGTTTCCTTACTTTTTCCGATGGTTCTGGCCTATGCGAGACTGGCTCGGCGCGCTGTTTCAACACCCTGTGCAATGGAGCGGCGGTTTACCGCTCGCTGAAATACGATTTCTCGGTTAAAGCAAATAAGAAGCTTTAACATTCAGTTTCTTTCTTTGTTTTCTTTGTCTTTGTTTTCCCGCAGGTACTGGTTTGGCACACAAAGGATCAACGGGTGAAGTTCATCACGAAGAGCTCTATTGCGCACAAGAAGTACGTTAACACGAATATACCAGTACTGTATCAAAATATCTTGGAAGAATAAATTATACTTGTGCTCTTTTTCCGTCTTCGTTAAGTTGGGCGCGTCCTTGGGAATTAGAGATTCTTATTTCAGGGTCTCTCAGGCTAACAATACTTGCCTATTTTGCGATGAACTCTAAAATACTACATGGTGCCACTCCTAAGCTCCCAGTTAGTAATGCAAGACGAATAATGGGCAACCGTGAAGTATTTATACGCACGTAATGTATGGGGTTGTAGTATTAGAAATAAAACGAGAAAGTGAAACTTAATGCAACTAGGCACACCAAGAAACACGCCTTCAACGTGGGTAATTAAATACTGCCAAATCTCGTTACTACGAACCCCACATTACCGAATTTCTCAAATTTACGAACATTTTCAAAATCCCCGCCAGATTGGGTATATTTCCAATGTAAAAATATTTCCTAACTACGAATTTCAGTATAGCGCACAATGCAGAACAACGCGCGTAATTTATTTTCTCCTTTGTAGTCGAGGAACATCGGTATTACGAATTCGGGAAAAGTAACAGCGCTGTAACTCTCCCGTGTAAAAGAAGCCTGCTCTTTTGTGTGTGTTCCTCCAAGTGCAGGAGCTGTCATCGTCACAACGTTGAGTACTAATTGTTAGCGCCACCACAATGCTGTGGTTTTTTGTGCAGTAGCCTAGCTAGCCTAACCGCCTTTGCCCCGTTTCTCTCTCGTTGCTTTGGGTGCCATTCGGTGGCCGGTCGGTGGGTCAGTTGTTTTTCACGTACTCACGTGTGCGGGTAGGTATTTTTTCGAAGTGAGGGGTCTTGTTGCAAAGTTTGTACGAGATCCAAGGATGAATGCACCTAGCAACAGAGCCAAGAAGAAGCCAAACAATCGCAGTTCCAACGCGAACGAACACGACCGTTGGTCACAGAACACACAAAAAGATGAGTTAGTGTCAAAAATAGACGTTTTAGTGCAGCTGGACGACGTCCACACTTTCTTCGCTCGGCGCAATGATGTGCCTGATGAGCTATCGCGCAGAGAGGAATCAATCGTCCGTACTGCCCTCGCCAGGAGAAATAACTAATTTCTTTTAAGCCCCTTTGACGTGAGTGCAACATTTTTATTTGAAAGTTTGCTTGTTTGCACACGCGTATACTTCCAAGGTGCGTCATTTTCCCTCCTACGTTTGAGCACTGGCTTATACCCGCAAGTTTTTCATTGAAACGATATTTCAAAATAACGAACCCTTTTGGGCGGTCCCGCTTGATTCGTTATATCGAGATTTGACTGTATATGAAGACGTGGCGGGGTATAAATATTACGGAGAAGTTAATAGCATTGATACAAAACATCAGAAGGAAGTGACGTGCAGAATATTTATGGGCTGGGCTGCATTCGGTAAGTATTCTGAAACAATGAGCGGTAAGCCAGCTAAGTGTCACTCTGATTCGAAAAAAAGAAGTACCCGTGGTGCAAGTACTAGGAGTGTGAGCATAAATGCAGAAGAAAAAGCGTGAGCTGTTTGTGGGAGAGTTCACTATGGGTACTGAAAAGAGGTACTTATTCACTCATGGTTCATGCCTGGAAGTCGCACCGAGCTTTACAATACAGACTAAGAATTCACATTAGCCGTGCTCGGGGAGATTTTAGCTGAATAACGGGCCAATTTGGAAAGTGCGTCCGGATCCAGTTGCTGGGGGGCTATTGGAAATAGTATCTATGGTCAGTTCAAGGTGGCGTCGACCAGAGGTAATAAATTCAACTATATCCAAGCCTACAGCCCTAGCTAATACCATCCAGCCTAAGCGCTGTGTCCATTCAACAATTGCGCGCTGCTCTGAACATATACACGGTCACAAGGCTACCCACTACAACTGTGGGCCTTGGCTGGGCAAGGCCCACGATCTACCACGATCTACCACGCACTCAACTTCTTGAGCTACGACTACGACGATCTTCTGTCGACTCACGTTTCCATTCTCACTGACCGTTCGAAGTCATTAAGAAGATGGGTTCATACTTCCGTGAACCCATTAAAGCAATAAAGTGTTCTCCAAGTCGACGTCCGCAAACGTAATGGCACTCATATTCGCATTGACTGGGTTACAGACCACCAGAACTCTCCCACAGTAAACCAGCCGGCCCACATGAACGCACAGTAAAGGACCAGATTAAGTATCCCCTCAGCTGACTCCTGTGGTGGATATATACGGTGAAAATTATGAGGCACAGAAAGAACTAAAAACATCACCTGAAGGCAGTGACTCCCGAAGGGCACCTCGTGGTTCTACGTACGCTTTCTCGATCCGGTGCAATATTAACAAATGAACAACTCGCCCATGGATCCTACATACCAGAAAACCTTATCAGATGGTTCTCACCTATCTCACCTCCAAGTTGCCTCTATTTTCATACCTGCACACCTGCCACACTTCACCATCTCACCGAAACTTGTTCTACTTCTGCCTGTCACTAAAAATAGAGGTATGCAGCCAGTGATGACTTATGGGACGAGAACTTAATAGATACTTCGACAAAAAAGAAAGGTCGGTCCATGACCGACTAGTGCTAGTGGTAAAATGTACGCACACGAAATCTGCGGAATGTATTAGCGATTGAACTTAGGTCCCAGACACTCTAGCTTAAATTAAAGGTAAAGATTGATGATCGGCAGGAAGTGCAATGCGAATGACGGACAACCAGTGGACAATCCATATAAAAGAAGGGCTATCAAGGGACGACAAACCAAATAAGGTTGGTTTGTTTGCAAACGTTTATTCAGAAACAGGGCGAAGGGAGGGGAGAGAAAGAGTTAGGAGCGGTGGGTGGCCATCCTATTCCGGTAGGCCGCGCGCCATTGCAAAACAAGAAAACAGAAATGCTGGAGGAAATGTAATTAAAAATGGCACGTTGAGCAGCAAAGCCACCTTCCGGCGTCTGTAGCAACGGAACGGCTCCCAAAATTGTAGATGGTCCAAAACTTAGGGAATGGATAGGAAATGAAGTCACGCCGTTCAGAGCGTGAGTCGAGCCCGTGTCCAGACACCAGTACGCCTCCTGGGCTTTAGCTGACTCAAGGTGGACCCAGCAAATGCTGAGTGGCCTTACTCTTTACAAACGTCGACAACCGGTACAAGCAGCTCTACTTACGATGAGTTTGCCGTTGCTTGAGATGAGAGAGAGAGAGAGAGAGAGAGAGAGAGAGAGAGAGAGAGAGAGAGAGAGAGAGAGAGAGAGAGAGAGAGAGAGAGAGAGAGAGAGAGAGAGAGAGAGAGAGAGAGACAGACAGAGAGAGAGAGACAGAGAGATAGGGATAAGGATCTTTTATGAAACTGGCGATGTCAGCCGAGGTACGTTGCCCGGGTTGTTACGCCAGATGAATAAGCTGACGATGGT
Organism: Haemaphysalis longicornis; assembly: GCF_048455015.1. NCBI lineage: Eukaryota > Metazoa > Arthropoda > Arachnida > Ixodida > Ixodidae > Haemaphysalis > Haemaphysalis longicornis. The sequence continues at coordinate 107,988,048 of NW_027526361.1, forward strand.
GATTATAATGATGAGGAGGTGCCCTTATGCCTTTAATTATTTACAGGGTCTGATCAATACTGGCACCTGTTAGGTACACTATCAATGCTTTTGTAGCGTGAGAGGCACGTTTGGAACCACTCCAAGGAACTAATACTCCCCTCAGTTCTAGCCCTACGGAGAGCGGCCGGCCCAGAGACGCTGCAAGGGACGCTCGCCCACAATCACAGATAGGATGTTGAAAATCTTCGCGTACGTCAAACTGTGGGCACAGTGGTGAAGTGGATGATTGATCTTGAAGCAGAAGTGCTGCGTGTAGGCGGCATTCAGCCGCATACGGTGGCGTACTGCTTCCTTGTGCTTGGCTAATCCAAGTGGCATGTTGAAATTGCAATGTCGGTCGACAGAGGAAAAGAGGGGCGCGTTATGATGGGATGCGTCTGCCCATGTCGGTCACTGCGTTCTCCATGCTACGTCGGATACAAGTGCTGAAGCATCTTTCCTACAGAATTATACCCCTGTCAAACGTGCCACTTCTGCCGCGTGCACTTCTGCCGAGTGCAACCGGGCTCCCCAAATGACACTTCGGCTGCGCGATGCTAAGCGATCAAATGAAGTGCCCTTGCCCTTGATATCAGTGACGACAGCGGGCGTAAATATTCCGTGACATTATTTGAAACTCCCCCTCCTTACCACATTAGAAATAATTTAAAAACTTCATTGTGTTCACATTTTTCAACACTGCAACTTTGACCAGTCCACACACACACAAAAAAAAAACACAGCCGGGACTGCGACTCAACACCGGTGGTCACATCTTCACTGTTATTAACAGCGCAGCGAATCGCAGCAGCGTTGTCATCCAGGAAAAATTATCCAAGAGCGTGGATAACAACAGAAAAGGCTGAAATGGAAACCCAATCGCAAGTTCACAACGAACGCCGCAGAGAACAGCCGTCATGAAGCAACACCCCACCAGATGGCGCTGGTACGTTGTTTGGCGCGAGATTATTTTATTGTTTTTTGTCGCTGCTTCTCTGTCTGCCAAAATAAATCATCAACACATCTATATTAAACTTTACACGTTATTTGTATTCATCTAAACGGTCGCTGTTTTCTATTATCTTTCCCGATTATCAGACCCCTGCTCACGGGAGTACCAACTCACTCGGTAAAGTGTATTTCGGAAACGCACACAGCTCAAAGGGCGTTCCTTAGAAATTGACATTAGAGTAGGCCGTTTAGCTGCTCCCGAATGACATTTTAGCTGAGTACACTCCGTGGAAGTGCACTAAATAGCCACGTTTGACAACAGAGCAACCACCGGAATTACTGCAGAGAATACGGGCTATTAGGGCAAATGATGCCAGCGTGTCCTTGAGATTCGAATATGGGGTGACCAGGTGAGAGACCCGCCCGATGTCACCTCCAGACACTTGCAGTTCGGAACGTAAGGAAGGGCATTACCTCGAACAGTGAACCCGGGGAGCGTGAGGGCCCGCTTCGTAAAAGCCAACGCACCGCATTTGTTTGTTTGCCGAAATTTCCAAGCCTCATGCTGCTAGGAACGCCGCAATAGAGTCGGTTGCTCGCTGCAGTCTCGATCCTACCACACACCCGTCACGGCCAGAGGTCCATTGCAGAGGTCGTCCGCGTATAGGGAGATTTCGACCAACTGTGACACGCAGTTCTCCAGTCCTATAATTGAGATGTTGAACCGCGTGGGGCTCAGCCCCATACCCTGTGGTGCAGGCTGGGAACCTCTTTCCCTCTCACAGTCACCTCACCCTGAGAATACAATGAGCCATTGTGTATAGTGATGAGTTGCTACTGCCGCTTGACATGACACATACCCATCGGTAAGATAGCCTGATAGCCATGCGTAGGTGCGCCCTCCAATACCTGAAGACTTCACGGCCGAGTGAACGGCGTCATGAGTTCGACGTCACGGAGGAGAAGGAAACCCTTTGATGAACCGGCAAGGTCAGCCAGACCAGCCGCTCGACTTGTTACGCCGGATGCTCGAGAAAGGGACACGAAAAATTCGCTTACACACTTGCATAAATACAAAAACATAAACATGGGTGACATGCACACACAAACTGGCAAAACATTCATATGACCAATAATTTAAAATGTTCCGCCGAGTGCTGTGTCATGAAGAATGGTTAACACTGCTTTTGTTCCGCTACGTGCGGTTACTGAAGTTGATCCCGGGCCAAGAAGTTCCCGTAAAGAGTTCTGGGCGGATAAAGGCATGTTAGGGGAATAACCACACGTAAATGCGGTGTGTGGGCATAAAAACCATACCAATTCAGGTGCATTGGCCAGTGGAGATTACAGCTGCCGCAAAAAGCTCATGGCCGTTTCACCAATTACAATTTGGCTGTGACGTCAACCTACTTATTTTAGAAGGTTTGGCAGTTACGATAACAGCTATTGGCTGAATTAAGCTCACGGCCGATTCACCAATTCACATATGTCTGCGGCGTCGGCATACTTGTCCAAAGTAGCACTCCGCAGCGTTCAAACGCAATGATAAGGCTTTCGCGTTCTCAACTTTGTTTTTTAAGTGCGAATGCACTTCTTAAGCGAGCCTGAAGCGTCCGCCGCCGTCCGCATAGCAACAGCTGCGGGTGCGCGCGCTCCTCGTCTTCCTTGGCAACGGGGGGAGATGGGCGCGCGCTGCCTGGCCGCTGACATGGCACATACCCACGTGGGGGATTGGCCAGGAATCTCCTCGTCTTCCTTGGCAACGGCGGGAGATGGGCGCGCGGTGCCTGGCCGCTGACATGGCACATACCCACGTGGGGGATTGGCCAGGAATCGGGCGTGAGAAGGGCTAATGCACCCGCTTAAAGGAGTACTGACACGAAATATCAAAGCTGAGATCCGCTCTAGCAATCAAGTACAACGACAACACAAATAGGTGTCTGTGAATAAATGCATCTTTCTTTCTTTGTAGTTGTGTGTGTGTGTGTGTGTGATCTCTCTTTCGCGAACATTACCGAACCGCGCAAATTCAACTCGTGCATTCGCACTTTCACATTCTTCCCCTCGGGGAAATGCGGGGAATTTTTTTTTCTTTCTCTCTTTTCAAGTGTCTTATACCCCTGCTACACTGGGGTCCAAATGTCATTTGAACCAAATCTCATTTGACTCAAATGGGTTGCTTCAAATGACATTCAGAATCCGCCGTGCTACACTACAATTTCGATGGCATTTGAAAGCTTTCACAACTGTTCGCGGTGCTGTAGTGGCGCTGTTGTTGCCCCGTTCCGTTTTCGTACACTAATACAACAATCAAACTTAGGAGCAGTCCGAGGCAGTAAAATGATATCAAATTAGAAGAGACAGCAGTTTTGACTCTAAATATGGCTGTCTTGCGTTGTTTTTGTTTGTGTTTTTTGCAACTGACCCACTGGTCTTGAGATTAGGAAAATTAAATATGTTGATTTCGTATTTTAAGTAAATAAACAGTGAACAAAGTTTCACAAACAACAATATTTTGTTTGTTTTACGTACGGAAGTATTATATTTTTTATTGCCGATCGAAGACGCTGCGTCCGAGAGTGCTGGAAATGGAATTTGAAATCTTAAATGTCTCTCTCGGTGCTCATTTGGCTCAAATGTCATTTGAGCCAAATGGCATTTAAAAACCTAGTGTAGCAGCACAACTTGGCATTTGAGCCAAATGACATTTGGTTCAAATATCATTTAGACCCCAGTGTAGCAGGGGTATTAGCCTCTGTAATGTTTTATCTTGATTGCTTCTTTTGATATCTTTCGATGAAAATGTTAGACTTACATAATTCATGCCAGCGGTTTCGTGCAAGATGCAAAGTTTGTTGTGAGTAATCGTCATCAAGTGACGAATGTTTGTTTCGTTCCCTGTAACTACTGTGGCATATGAATGCATTGTAGTTGTTGTGCCCAGCTGCAATGCTCTCAAGCTGAAAGTGGCAGTATTGGAAATAAATAAATAAATAAATAAATAAATAAATAATTAAATAAATAAATAAATAGGAAGTGTTTAGGCGTCCGCGGGATTTTATAAAATTATATTGGAATCAGTTTCCTTTGCTTAGGATTTTTTGAAAGCTACTCTCTGCTAACGTTTTGTGGTGAAAGATAAGGCCTACAAAGCGCCACTGCCATCCCGAATTGCGCGGCTTACAAATTTAGTCGTCTGTTTTTGCGGTTTCCCCACCTTCCCCATTCCGGAAAGACAAATAAGAAAATCGGATTAAAACTCACACCTTTGCGAGAAATTCGCCGTTCATGTTTGCTAAGTGTTCGAACTTGAAACCTAATTGATATAGCACGGAGGTAACCTACTGATTATGTAAAACTTTTGCAGCAATTCCTGGCGATGATCCCAAACGTTCTCATAGTGAATTGTGTGATGATTCCACACTTCGGTTTACTTAGTGACCCTACGACAACCATCTCAAAATTTAGAAACTGCAATAAGAAAGTTGCACTTCCGGGGATGAGAACTTACGAGCTTCACCTTTAGAAACAAACACCATACAACATGGCCACAGAAGATTTCTTTTATAACTAAAAAATTGCATCGCCCCCAACACGTATTTCCACAGGTAGAAACAAAACAAAAATAAAGCCGTTCCGCTCAACGTGCACAGCAGTTATTTGCCACAATGGGCTAGACGTATCTGTTTGTGGTGCAGAACATCGGGGCACGGCACCGTTAAGAAGCAACTTTGCGCTACCTGCACACTTGAAAATGTTCGACGGCTCCGACGTCCAGGAGTCCGGTTTATACACAGCGTCCCCATTACGACCAGAAGAAGGCAGCGAAATTCAAAGTTAAGTACGACGTATTCTAGTTTTCTGTCGCGCGTTCGGCCTGAAGAGAGAGAGAGAAAACTTTATTAAAGTATGAGACTTTAGATTTTTCTACCCTGCCAAGCGCCTTCATCGGACAAACAAACAACGAAACAACGAGCCAACGCACACACACGAGCTGCTCACCCTATAATAATCTCTTTATTTCCACCCTATATAAAAATCCCTTTATTTCCAGGGAGGCAAAAAAACAAGCTGTACAAACAACTCGACTAGCACCCCACCCCTAACTGAAGTGCAATATGACACGTTCAAGTTTTAAGCAGTGCATGGTGCAAACAAAACAGCAGGAGTAAGGGAACGAAATATCACAAATAAAAGGAAAACAAACCGTGAGCAGTTTTTGCATAAACAGAAGGCGTGCAAGAGCCTCGGTCAGACATACGTTTTTCCCCGCAGTCATCCCAATAACATAAAGCGCGCTGCTGTCCTGATTACACACATATTTTCGTGATTTGCCGAAAAAATCTAAATAAGAAGTAAAGGAACAGTTAAGTTACGAATGAAGAACATATTGCGGTTGCGACAAGTAGGCACAGGAAAATACATGAACCACAAGAAGCGATCCATACATTCAGAATAATTGCTTTCTTTAAAGGAAAAAGAAGGGCTAGAACAAATAGCACAACCGAAATTATCCAACAACAACTTCTGGAAAGCAATTCCGGAAGTTTTGTTGGAGAATTCGTGTTCCGCAATTTATTCTGCAAATGCTATTTTTCTAAAATTTTATTATCCTTGCGCTCATTTCTGACAACGAAAAATTACGGGACGAGACGGAAGAACACACGGGACCAGCGCTGACTAAGAACTGAACGATTTATTCAGACCGAAAGAACACGCAACGGTGCGCGCGTGACAAAACGAGAAATAAAGATAAAAATATCACACTGCTGAAATCACATTTTCTCAAGAAATTTTCCGGCACCACTGTCGAGTTCCCACACGTCCGCGCACGTGCAAGAGAATTAACTTTTGCTGTTTGGAAAAATGGTGACAACTGTATAATCCCATCGCCGACTGCGCTGTTTGGCTGTGAGTTGTCATTCTTTGAGAAAATGTGCTTTCGGCACTGCGATATTGTTAATCTTTATTTCTTCTTTTGTTACTTACGCGCACATCCTTGGGTGTTCTTTCCGTCTGAACAAATTATTCAGTTAGTCAGAGCTGGTCCCTTGTGTTCTTCTGTCTCGTATCGTGATTTCGCGCTGTTAGAAACGAAGTCATACCAGCTGGCCCAGATTTCCCTCCTGTTGTAGTTCTTGTGTGATAGGGATTAATGTTGGTTGTTAGGGAGGACAATTGGGATAGAAAATTTCTATATGGAACACCTCGGGCTCCATAGACACGTGGATTATGTTGGCTTTGCCGCAAAACATTTTTTGATATGCAGGCATAGAAAAATTTGTCGAAACTTTGATGTGAACGTTAAACCCAATCAGTTGTGCACTAAGCCTCAACGTGGCTGGGTTATAGGGGGTATTCAATGAAAATGTTAGCCGTCGTTTTCTTCGCTTGGCAACGCTGAAATGGCCACGGACATGGCCGAAGCGCCACGGACATGGCGCGGCTTGTGCCACTGCGGCCGCACGCCGAAGAAAAAATTAACACCGGCGTGCGTCGTCTGCTCCGTTTCAACTCGATTCTCAATGGTGGTGTCAACAGAGTTGTTATTCGCACTCACGTTGGAGTCGAGTCATTACTTTGCGTTCAGCGGGCTAGAGCTTGGGATGTTCAACCCATATCATGCGCTTTGCACGGACAAGTACCGCCATCCCGAAGAGCCCGACGTAACCTGTGACCGCTCACTGATATGGTTGCCTGAATGCGTTGCCTCGCTATTGAATACAGGCTATAGCCGTGAAGTTTGAAAGTCCTCTCTCGGAATTTTAATGCGCTACTATCGCCTAAACAGCGCCTAAACAATCTACGCACGTATTCAGGGAGCCACAAAGGCTCTCAGGAGCGCAGTCACACGTGCATCTAAGTTTTCCTCCTGGTTTTAGAAATTACCACAAATTCAAAAATCATGCGCCTCACTATCTAACGACGACGTTGGTTGAACGCGATACTTTCTCATAGAGGATTTCTTTCTTTTTTGCCGCCGATTTTCTGACCATCGGAGGAGGCTGCTGGAGATTTCCCTGCTACGTCTTGGACTGCATTTGACTGCACCGGTGCTTTTGTCGTTTCGGGTGACTAGGCTGGGCCGATGGCATAGGGACGTGTGCAACGCCATCCACTCCTTTATTTCGGAGACGGCTCGTCTGCAGCGTTAAAAACATTCCGATTAGGCTGAATTTTACTATAGTTTTTCTGCTCTTCTCTCTGTTGTTTTTTTTTCGTGTTTTTTTCCTCTCTCTCTCATTAACCTAGACCTAATTCTTTCTTCTGCTCCATTATTTTGCATCGCACGATTGATTGTAATGGAAACGTAACTCTTCTTGGGCAATCCCCCTGAGTGGGTACGCGCCATTTTTCGGGCCCCCACCACCCTCATGATGGACTCTTTTGTTGGCCAGTCCCATACTGCCAGTATGCGCAACTATGGAGGTACGCACCCCTTTTATAGAATACCCACGGCCACTCACGGTGGACACTCCGTAGGTCGAATGTTTGGGTTTCGGGTGCACAGCGCGAATTGGTACCCGCTGGTTGGCGTTCAGTGGGCGATTTTTTGAGTGGGTGCCGCTTTGAGGCGTTAAACCCCAAGATGTGACGCTGGGCCTAACATCCTAAAGCTTAAAAGGGGAATCTAGCCCTAACGTCTTGTGGCCAACAGCCTTACGGCACGCAGAGTAACACCATTCTTCTCGTGACGGATTCTTTGGTTGCCGTCTGAGCTTTCCAAGCCGCTTCGATCATGTGGAAATGAAGCAATCGTATAGACGGCGGCTTCGTAACGCTAGGGACTAAGGTTGAATCCCGGCCACAGGATGCGTTTTTTTTTATTTCACTTCACCCGCGATAACTCATCATCATCGTCAGAGAAAGTTGGCTTTCCTGCAGGGCGTATTGGCGTACAATGGCATCAGCGTGGGCACAAAGGCTTCGCTATAAAAAAAAAAAAAAAAAAACCTTATCCTAACCCGCCCAAAAACTCGTATACAATCTGTGGCTGACTCACACGAAAATAACGCGCATTGGCTCGCGACCAGAGAGGTCCGCCGGGACAACAAATGAGCTGGCAGGAAGGATGAGTTGGAGGCAACCGCTGCGATAATGGCGCGAGCGGGGGGGGAAATCCTTTCCCGTCTATAAAGACAGCAACATCTTGGCGAACAACAAGAAAACTTGCGTCGAATGACGCATAAGCCAGGGAAACTTAGAAGAGCAAAAGAAGCAGCAACCCCGTGTGACAGGATGAATGAGGGGAGCGTAAGTGGTAATCGAAGGGTTACAGAGGCGTTGCATTTGCCACTTTGGCACAAAATCAAGGGCGCTTGACCTATCGTGGAACTGGTGTTGGCTCCACGGCTATCCCGAGAACGCTTAGCAAAAGGGCTCGAAACGAAATAACAAATTACGCACGGGTTGAATAATGCGCCGAAGTTGGAAATTTCGATGAATACCGAAAATAAGGGCACAAGGAAAAGAAACTTCACAAATGAAAGGGGATAGACCTGCCCCACCCCTTCTTCACCCTCACTTAGTCTTACGTCTTTTGCTGTGTTGCCCAACGAAAAGAAGAGCACTCAGCATTCATCCGGAAAGCCGGGTAAAACCGTAACGCATATATTTTCGAAGTTTCTGGAAAGCGTTAGAATATACGATTACTTCTTTGGAATCACGTGCAAACACCCATTTTCATTTAACGGGCAGCAGGCTAGGATGAATGCCGAAAAGATAATCAAGAGCGACTGCACGGGGTTCTGGCGAATTTCGCTCAAGCGAGGCCTGTTAATCAATAAAAGTGACGATTAGCTGAAATTTATTAAAAATAAAATTTGAAAATATTTGCAACTAATTTAGCGATACTGTTATTAAGCCCGATTTACTCTCCTGTCCCGCCAATTTAGTTGAGAGCAATGATTGGCTGATACGAATTGACCAAATAATGGACTCTATTTGCTGAAGGTGATTATTGGATTGACTACTGTGTCACGTCTTGGCCAATTCCCTTTCGTGAGTGTTCGCTGTCCTACGTACATATGTATGGTCTTAGGCAGGAACGTAACCTACTGGACCACATATCGACTCCATGATTCCAAGTATGTAGGGCCGCCATGCATCAAGGGCACAAAAAGCCCGCGCTTTCAGGTGACACCGTGAAAAAGAACATCGAACGTCCCTTTCCTAAACGAAAACGTAAAGCAAGCCACGTTTGATGGTACGCAATGTACAACGATAACTAAGGCTGAGCTTCATGCAACGCGCCTTATGTATACATCAATGTTGAATCTAGCTTGGATTTATATAACCTATGCTTTTCATTTCTTAAATATAAATATTATTTAAATTTAATATAATTTAATTATTTATTGCTGCTTCTATCTAACCCTTTTTGTTCTTAATTTTTTTCGCAATTTTTTATTTCTTTTTTATCTTTTACAATTTCTTTAAATAAATTTAACCTTCAACTTTTTACAAGATGTCACCTGCTCGGTCTTCTCGGACATATGACACCCCAAAGCTCAGGACACCCCCACCCGATCCCCTTTTCTGTGCGTCAACGAATTCACATCGCCCCTATCCCAAGGCACATGCACCCAAGACACAACAGGGGCAGAAGACTAGCTCGTGTCCGAGCACTACAAAGAAGACTTGGCACGGATCCACACGCCCGGTATACAGATGTTGCGTGTACTCACCATGACCGGCGTACCACAATTGTAGCTCTCGACTCTACGGGTACCACGATGACTGCTGCCACGAATCGCGGAATCTCCTCCACTACAACTGAATCCATCGCCATAGCTCAAGCCGCTACCGCGCACCGCAGAGAACACGCCCTCACGATTGTTACCGACTCTCTCCGGGCATGCCTACACTACCGTCATGGAAAAGCTGCTCTCGCAGCTATTCCCCTTCTGCAAAAGCTTCCCCCTCAACTATTCATCACAATAACGTGGACCCCTGGTCACACCAGCCTGCTGGGGAATGAAGCAGCCAATGCTGCAGCCCGCGAGATTCACAGCCGGGTACCCTCAGCATCCAAATCGGCAGCCACGGAAGACATCACCACCGAACCTCTGACCACCACTGAAGCAATTCTCACCCAGTACAGGCATCTCCGCTAGAAATTACATTACAAGTATTACACGTTTCGTTTCATCACACATGTACAGTGATGATTCTTCTTGTAGTAGACCTGTTTATTTCACGCGTATGATCCGGAATATTTTTATGAAAATGTGACGGCTGCTTCCATGTGTTCGGGTAGGGGGGGCGGGGGAAGAGGGGGCCTGCGGCCTTGTCAAGCTGGCATCATGCCAGCTTTTTCTGCAGGTATCCTGCAGCATGTATCCTTGAATAAAGTCATAAAGTCATTATCAAATATCCTCCACCGCACCCCACCCTTACGAACGCCCAAGCATACACCTGTCGACGCCTACCAACAGATACCTACTACAACTGTACATGACTTCACCACATTGCTTCAACGCTCTACCCGGAAACCTGTCAACCATGTAATACCCCAGCTAGACACTTTCCACGTTGTCATGGAATGCCCGCACTCTCCACCCCTACCTCCCTGATTGACCCCCACCCCTTTCCGTGAACAGTGGGAGAGGTGGGAGAGGTTGCTGACCAGCTCCGACTGTGACGATCAAGTCATGCTGGTCGACCGGGAGGTGACGGCGGCGTTCTCTCGCGGCCTCCTGGACATAGG